>NW_027496804.1:0-153953 GCF_021521415.1 Bidens hawaiensis
CTTAGCGACTACGACTGCGAAATTCGTTACCATCCTGGTAAAGCGAATGTTGTAGCCGACGCCCTTAGTCGAAAGACCCATGTGAAATGCATTCTGCTTCATTGTGTGACCGTTCAATCCGATCTCCAACTTCGTATCTTTGAAGCCCAACATGTCTCTATCAACGAGGGTAATATGTACGAAGAAATGTCCTGTGGTGTCGAGAATCAACTTGAAACTAAGCGCGATAGTTTTGTTGTATTACCTCGATCGTTTGTGGATTCCTAATCGTGACGATCTTCGCACATTCATAATGGACGAAGCTCATAAGTCTCGATATTCCGTTCATCCCGTTGCGGATAAGATGTATTTTGATCTGCGGACCACATTTTGGTGGCCCGGTATGAAGAAAGACATCGCATTATATTTGGGAAAATGCCTTACTTGGGCTAAGGTTAAGGCCGAGCACCAACGACCCTCTGGTTTCTCGTTCAACCACACATCTCTGTTTGGAAATGGGAGGATATCTCTATGGATTTTGTGTTCAAGCTTCCGACTACTCGAAACCGTCACGATGGTATTTGGGTTATAGTTGACCATTTGACTAAATCTGCTCATTTCATCCCGATCAATGAAAAGTTTTCGGTTGATCAACTCGCTCATATCTATGTTAAGCGTATCGTTTGTCGTCATGGTATACCTTTGCGTATCATTTCCGATCATGATAGTCGGTTTTACTTCTCACTTCTGGTCATCATTTCAAAAAGCGTTGGGAACTCGATTGGATCTTAGCACCGCCTATCATCCTCAGACCGATGGGCAATCCGAGCGCAACGATCCAAACGCTCGAAAGACATGCTTAGGTCATATGTCATGGATTTCAGTGGGAACTGGGATTCTCATCTTCACTTGATTGAGTTCTCGTACAATAATAGTTATCATTCGAGTATCTGTATGGCTCCGTTCCAAGCACTCTATGGTCGTAATGTCGATCACCTATTTGTTGGAGTTAAATTGGTGAAACCCAAATCACCGGTCCGGAACTTGTTCAAGAAACTACTGATCGAATCACTCAAATCTGACAAAACCTCTTAACCGCTCGTAGTCATCAAAAGAGTTACGCCGATAACAGACGACAACCTCTCGAGTTTAATGTTGGTGACCATGTCCTTCTCAAGGTATCTCCTTGGAAAGGTGTTGTTCGTTTTGGCAAGAAAGACAAACTATCTCCTCGTTTCGTTGGACCTTTCAAGATTCTTGCTCGTGTTGGTAGTGTTGCTTACACACTCGAACTTCCTCAAGAGCTTTCTAATGTCCATCCGACGTGTCACGTTTCGAATTTGAAGAAATGTCTTGCTAATGGAAATCTCCATGTACCACTCGACGAAGTGCGTATCGATGAAACAATGCACTTTGTCGAGAAACCGGTGGAAATCATGGATCGCAAAGACAAGGAAACTAAACGTAGCCGTATACCTTGGTAAAGGTTCGTTGGGAATCCAAGCGTGGCGCTGAATTCACTTGGGAACGGGAAGACCAAATGCGAACACTGTATCCTCATCTTTTTGATACGGATTCTTCTACTTAATTTCAGGACGAAATTCTCAAAAGTAGAGGAATGCTGTGACATTTGTAAATTTTTATTTGTATTTGTATTTGTATTTTTTTTCGTGAAACCGACCCGTTGTGTCGTTTCAATGAATTCGTGTTTGTCGTTTATCATTTAATATTATTTCGGACGATTTATAAGTATTGCTCGTTCATTTCTATTCGTTTAATTTAAATAACGAATCTCCGAGCTATAAAAGTCTATCAAATAATCAAAGTTTAAATCTAACGAGTATAAAACGTAAGAAATCCAAGGATACTAAAAGTATAACTAGTTTTAATCAATTTTGCAAAATTATAAAGTTCAAGGTTCAAGTGTGAACAAAGTTAATATAAGTTTAAATATATTCTTAAATTATAGGGTTTAAATGAAACTTGGATTTTAAATTATAATATAATAATAAAAATAATCAAACCAGCCCTCCATACCTTCCCTCCCGTCGGTTTTCCGATCCCAACTCCGGCAGGCGACGACAGACTTCCGACGAGCATTAAAATCATCCAAAACGTCAAGTTTATCCCATTTTAATGTTATAAACTCGTTGCACCTTCATTTTAATGATTAATCAAGCCTATTAACTTGTAATAACACTCCAATGGATGGATTTCAACACGATACCGTTGGAATAATATTAAGATCGCAATAACTCGAAATAATTATCCAACGGACCAATTACAGCTATAAATAGCATCCTAGTTTCTTCCTAAACGTGTTGGAACAACAAAATCACACTCACAAACTCGCAAATATCATCAATCCTTCTTATAAACTCGGTCCGGCTAACCCACTGTTTAACCTCTTTCAGGCACCATCGAAGTATTTAATACATGCTTTTGATTCGATTAAACCCGAAAAACAAAACCTCTAACTCAAATTAATCAAACCTGGAACGATTATGGTGAATTGAATCTAGGGTTTTTAAGGTGAAGAAGATGAAGTTGAGTTGTTGTTTATAATCTTTAGTTTCCATCTTTTAACAATAATAATGGTTTGCTCCAGTGGTTATGTATGTGTTGTGTGGTAAGGGAGACCCGGTTCGAACCCGGGTCACAGCAAAGCCATTTTATATTTTTTTGAAAACCATATTTACTTGTTATAATAAATTATATATATTTATAAATTATACAAAATAAATAAAAATTATTTTTATAGTTAAATAAAAGATGTTTTAATTTCCGTTAGTATTTTCGTTCAAGAACCAACTTTTACAAAACCAAACCACTCGTTAAAACTTGTTAAGTAATTATGTAGATAATATATATATATATATATATATATATATATTGACGTTGTAATCTTATAAATACTAAAACGACAAACATTCATACTAAAATAAAACAATACGGCAACGCTAAAATTCCGTAAATATTATTATAATCAATATTCACCTTATAAGTAATATTATTAATAATAACTTGTTAAAAACCCATTAACTTAAATAAGTGTAATACACTTAAAAACGTGTAACAAATATTTATAAATGATAATGCAAGTACCTTAAAAGAACCCTTTATTTTCCATAAAATTAGTTAGTAATTCTTGTGTTTTTTATTATTTCTAGCTCGTGAGATTCGATCGTTTGGTTTCATATAACGCGCTTTCGTTCATTTTCAAGTTTGTCATCCCAATTCAAATGTGAGTTTCTCATACCCCCTTTTTACCCTTTTAACTATTTTGGGGTAGCATATATATCCTATCAAAAAATGCAATTTATTTATTTATTATTTACAAACTACAATTCGCTACATGGACTTGTGTGTTTACTTGTTACTTGCTCAATTTAATACGTGCATGGATTTCTTCGATAAGTATGATCATACGCCCCCCTTTGCACCCATGGACCATTTGTTTCTGGTGGAAAATGGACTCCGATCTGAGTACGTTGGTGCACAATCCTAACTGGAAAAGACCTTCATTTATTCTTTACACTCATGGACCATTGTTTCTAGTGTAAAGAACCCTTATGTGTTTTTCACAAGTTTTCATGGAATTGTATGTTTTTTATGTAGTATTTAAACTTGTGTGAACTCACCAACTATTCAATTAGTGACTTTATTTTATATATATGCTACAGGTACTTACATTAGAGGATGAAATGGCGAAAGACACTAGAAGTTAGGTTATTTAAAGAATAAACAAGTAGATGTGTTTTATTTTTTTTCCTTCATATTTGTCTTATTGAACAACTTGTGTACTTGGGATTTGAATGAATTAATGATATTATTGTCACTTAATAGTGTCACATGTGTTTTGGGCAATCTGTACGTCACACCTGGGCGTGTTCCGCTAAAGCCGGGGTGTTACAGATTGGTATCAAAGCCGTGACTATAAGATAGGACATTAGACGTAGTGTTCTAGTTAGTTATTGTTTATTTGCTTAATTGTTTAGGTTGCATAATTATAAAATTATGTGGGCCTTATGTGATTGTTTAATCCACTTGCTTAATATTGTATTGTCAATTCAGTTACGCCTCATGTACACAAAGCACACACAAGTCCAAGGCTTATGCCTAAAAGCAAAGATTTTTCAAACATTTTCAATAACCGAATTTTATTGTGGTGTTCTGATATTTTCTTCTTCTTAAATATGGTTTGTTATGGCGGGTATAAAGGGGGACGTGCTTGTTTTCCGAAACTCTTGACACCAAGGTATTGAAACCTAAGGATAAGCAATGCGTATAAATCCCAATCAGACGCGGGACCCGGTTGCTTACCTGGAGAGTTAGGAAAGGGCATGAATCTTATTAGGCCAAAGCATACCACTTTCAACGCCATATGAATTACAACATTATGTTTTCACCGCGATCATGTTCTCTCTTTGTGAAAAGAATATGGTTGCACTCCTTTATGTTTTACAATGTGTTTTGACTGGATGTCTATATACGAATACCCAGCTTTCGGTTTGATTTCGAGTTTCTTAAGTTCCACAATATTTATTACCATTGTTATGATTTTTATTTATTTAATTTTTTTTATGTTTATTTACTTATTTCTTTTAAAGCAAACTTTAACAAGGATTTTTTTATACCATACCCCTATTCCGAGTCTCACGAATTCTGTTACTATTGTTCGCAGAATGTCTATCCATTTCAACAACCGCCGTTCTTCCAAAACCTCTAGTCGCAGTTAACTGCTCAAATCACCAAACAACTAGCCACGGTCATTCCCGATATGATAACCCACGCCTCTGCTTCAAGCGAGCCTAAACCATCTCACTGTTCGTATAAGACTTTCACCAGCACAAAACCCCCAGCGTTTAACGTGACTGAAGGTGCCAATGCCCTTCTTCAGTGGTACGAACAAATGGAGAGCAAATTTCTCCACATTGAGTGTCCTGATGATAAGCGAACCCGTTTTGCTACAAGTGTCTTTGAAAAAAGGGCACTTACCTGGTGGGTGAAGGAAAAGACAACCCATGGTGCCGAAGCTGCTATGGCTATTCCATGGGATGAATTGAAAGAACTAATGACCAAGCAGTTCTTGCCTCCAAGTGAGCTTATGAATTTGGAAGCTGAGTTTTGGAACCTCAAACAAGAGAGTGGTGAGCACGCAGCTTACACTTCTCGTTTCAATGAACTCAGTGCGCTGGTACCTCACCTTGTTACCCCAACTTCGCGTGCCATCGATAAGTACATTCGGGGACTACCGAGACAAATCCAAGATAGTGTTTTGAGTAGTTCTCCCAAAGAACTTGGTGACGCAATCAACCTTGCTTCCACTTTAACCGATAATCATGTTAAAGCCGGGACTTTGACCTTGAAGGGATCGAAGAAACCTGCTGATAAACCCTCTACCGAAACCAAAGAGTTGAAGCCCGAGCCATCCAAGCCTTCCCATTCCTCAAGCCACAGGAAGCGCAAGAATTATGCGCTAACCCAACAAACTGCAACCCAACCCAACTCTTCCCCACCACTCAGGAAACCCTATAACGGACCTCACCCATTGTGTAGCAGTTGCCAACGACATCATTCAGCTAGTATGCTGTGCCGTCAATGCAGTCGTTGCAACCGTTTTGGACACCTTAGTGCCACTTGTCGGGAGGTCACAATTGCACCAATTGCTCCTCCAAGATTGGCTCAACCAAACCCCCGTCCTGTGTCTTATGCCCAACCATTGAACCAAGTGCGAGCTTGCTACCATTGTGGTGATCCTAACCACTTTCGCAACGCGTGTCCACGACTCGCATCTGTAAACTCGCTTCTGCTTGCACCAGCCCCGCTATATCAAGTGCAAACTTATCAAACCCAACAAGCTTATCAACCGCAAGTTCCATTGTTGTTGGCTAATCAAGCTCAAGTGTAGCCAAATCAAGCTATCCAAGCTCCTGCACCACAAGTTGGTCAAGCCGTTCCAGCTGCTCAAGCTCCTCAAGACAATCAAGGCCGTGCTTTCATGATTAACTCCAATCAAGCTCAGCAAAGCGACGATGTGGTGAACGGTACGTTTCTCGTGAATGACCACTTTGCAACTATTTTATTTGATACCGGTGCCGATATGAGCTTTGTGTCTTTTGAATTTGAACCTTTACTTGCTAAACCCCGATCTAAGCTTAAGAACTCGTATTCTGTTGAGGTAGCTAATGGTAAATCTGTAACAATTGACTCGGTTATTCGAAATTGCAAGATAAATCTATATGGCCACAGGTTCTCAATCGATCTCATTCCTATGCAATTGGGTAGTTTTGACATCATAGTAGGCATGGACTGGCTATGCGTTCAACGTGCTGAAATTGTTTGCTTCGAGAAGTTCATTCTTATCCCGCTTGCCGATGGTCAAATCCTTTGTGTCTCTGGTGAAAAGCCTTCTCCCTTGAGTCTAAATTTTATCACCTGTTTTCAAGAACAAACGTACTTACGCTAGAAGTATGTAGCATTCGTGGCCCATGTTGTGGAAAATAAAGAACGAAAAATTGAGGACATTCCTGTTGTTCGAGAGTATCCTGAGGTGTTTCCCGATGCTGTTTCTGGTCTTCCTCCTAATCGTGATGTGGAATTTCGAATTGATCTCGTGCCTGGTGAAACCCCGATTGTTAGGGCTCCTTATCGTCTTGCACCCTCCGAGATGCAAGAATTGTCTAACCAACTCCAAGAACTTTTGGATAAAGGGTTCATTCGCCCTAGTTCATGTCCTTGCGGTGCACCCGTGCTTTTCGTCAAGAAGAAAGATGGATACTTCCGTATGTGCATTGATTACCGTGAGCTCAACAAACTCACAATCAAGAATCGTTATCCTTTGCCTCGTATTGACGATCTTTTTGATCAACTCCTAAAAGCTTCATGCTTCTCAAAGATTGATCTTCGTTCGGGTTATCATCAACTACGTGTGCATGAAGATGACATACCCAAAACCGCTTTTCGGACTCGTTATGGGCATTAAGAATTTATGGTTATGCCATTTGGGCTAACCAATGCACCCGCGGTGTTTATGGATCTCATGAACCGCGTATGCAAACCTTACTTAGATAAATTCGTAATTGTTTTTATTAATGACATTCTTATTTATTCCAAGTCCAAAGCCGAGCACGAGAAACATCTTCATTCCGTCCTTGATCTCTTAAGGAAGGAACAACTTTATGCTAAGTTTTCAAAGTGCGAATTATGGTTGAAGGAAATTCCATTCTTAGGGCATATAGTAAAAGAAAAGGGTATCCTCGTTGACCCAGCCAAAATCGAAGCCGTTAAGAATTGGAAAACTCCAACCACTCCTACCGAAGTTCGTTTGTTTCTTTTCCTTGTGGGTTATTATCGTCGCTTCATTCTTAATTTTTTCAAGATCGCTTTGCCCCTAACCTCTCTAACTCATAAGGATAAACCTTATGTATGGGGGCCAAAGCAAGATGCGATGCACTGATTCTTGCACTCCCCGAGGGCAATGAGGATTTTGTTGTCTATTGCAATACTTCCAATCAAGGCCTCGGTTGTGTCCTTATGCAACGAGGTAAAGTTATCGCTTATGCTTCGCGACAACTTAAGGTTAATCAAAAGAATTATACAACGCACGATCTCGAACTCGGTGCTGTTGTATTCACGTTGAAAATTTGGATACATTATCTCTATGGCACTAAGTGCGTGTTATTCACTGACCATAAGAGTCTTCAACATATTTTCGACCAAAAAGATCTAAACATGCGGCAACGAAGATGGACGGAACTACTTAGCGACTACGACTGCGAAATTCGTTACCATCCTGGTAAAACGAATGTTGTAGCCGACGCCCTTAGTCGAAAGACCCATGTGAAATCCATTCTGCTTCATTGTGTGACCGTTCAAACCGATCTCCAACTTCGTATCTTTGAAGCCCAACATGTCTCTATCACCGAGGGTAATATGTACGAAGAAATGTCCTGTGGTGTCGAGAATCAACTTGAAACTAAGCGCGATGGTTTGTTGTATTACCTCGATCGTTTGTGGATTCCTAATCGTGACGATCTTCGCACATTCATCATGGACGAAGCTCATAAGTCTCGATATTCCGTTCATCCCGGTGCGGATAAGATGTATTTTGATCTGCGGACCACATTTTGGTGGCCCGGTATGAAGAAAGACATCGCATTATATTTGGGAAAATTCCTTACTTGCGCTAAGGTTAAGGCCGAGCACCAACGACCCTCTGGTTTGCTCATTCAACCACACATCCCTGTTTGGAAATTGGAGGATATCTCTATGGATTTTGTGTTCAAGCTTCCGACTACTCGAAACCGTCACAATGGTATTTGGGTTATAGTTGACCATTTGACTAAATCTGCTCATTTCATCCCGATCAATGAAAAGTTTTCGGTTGATCAACTCGCTCATATCTATGTTAAGCGTATCGTTTATCGTCATGGTATACCTTTGCGTATCATTTCCGATCATGATAGTTGTTTTGCTTCTCACTTCTGGGCATCATTTCAAAAAGCGTTGGGAACTCGATTGGATCTTAGCACCGCCTATCATCCTCAGACCGATAGGCAATCCGAGCTCACGATCCAAACGCTCGAAGACATGCTTAGGTCATGTGTCATGATTTCAGTGGGAACTTGGATTCTCATCTTCACTTGATTGAGTTCTCGTACAATAATAGTTATCATTCGCGTATCCGTATGGCTCCGTTCCAAACACAATGTATCATTCACGGATTCTTCTACTTGAAGGGAATTCTTCAAAAGTAGGGAATGCTGTGACATTTGTAAATTTTTATTTGTATTTGTATTTGTATTTTTTTCGTTAAACCGACCCGTTGTGTCGTTTCAATGAATTCGTGTTTGTCGTTTATCATTTAATATTATTTCGGACGATTTATAAGTATTGCTCGTTCATTTCTATTCGTTTAATTTAAATAACGAATCTCCGAGCTATAAAAGTCTATCAAATAATCAAAGTTTAAATCTAACGAGTATAAAACGTAAGAAATCCAAGGATACTAAAAGTATAAATAGTTTTAATCAACTTTGCAAAATTATAAAGTTCAAGGTTCAAGTGTGAACAAAGTTTAATATAAGTTTATATATATTCTTAAAGTATAGGGTTTAAATTGAAACTTGGATTTTAAATTATAATATAACAATAAAAATAATCAAACTAGCCCTCCAGCCCTTCCCTCCCGTCGGTTTTCCGATCCCAACTCCGGCCGGCGACGGCGGACTTCCGGCGAGCATTAAAATCATCCAAAACGTCAAGTTTAATCCCATTTTAATGTTATAAACTCGTTGCACCTTCATTTTAATGATTAATCAAGCCTATTAACATGTAATAACACTCCAACGGATGGATTTCAACCCGGAACCGTCGGAATAATATTAAGATCGCAATAACTCGAAATAATTATCCAACGGACCAATTACAGCTATAAATAGCATTCTAGTTTCTTCCTAAACGTGTTGGAACAACAAAATCACACTCACAAACTCGCAAATATCATCAAACGTTCTTATAAACTCGGTTCCGACTAACCCACTGTTTAACCTCTTTCCGGCACCATCGAAGGTATTTAATACATGCTTTTGATTCGTTTAAACCCGAAAAACAAAACCTTTAACTCAAATTAATCAAACCTGGAACGATTATGGTGAATTGAATCTAGGGTTTTTAA
Organism: Bidens hawaiensis; assembly: GCF_021521415.1. NCBI lineage: Eukaryota > Viridiplantae > Streptophyta > Magnoliopsida > Asterales > Asteraceae > Bidens > Bidens hawaiensis. Next base: position 9,659 of record NW_027496804.1, read on the forward strand.
GGTGAAGAAGATGAAGTTGAGTTGTTGTTTATAATCTTTAGTTTCCATCTTTTAACAATAATAATGGTTTGCTCCAGTGGTTATGTATGTGTTGTGTGGTAAGGGAGACCCGGGTTCGAACCCGGGTCACAGCAAAGCCATTTTATATTTTTTTGAAAACCATATTTACTTGTTATAATAAATTATATATATATTTATAAATTATACAAAATAAATAAAAATTATTTTTATAGTTAAATAAAAGATGTTTTAATTTCCGTTAGTATTTTCGTTCAAGAACCAACTTTTACAAAACCAAACCACTCGTTAAAACTTGTTAAGTAATTATGTAGATAATATATATATATATATATATATATATATATATTGACGTTGTAATCTTATAAACACTAAACCGTCAAACATTCATACTAAAATAAAACAATACGGCAACGCTAAAATTCCGTAAATATTATTATAATCAATATTCACCTTATAAGTAATATTATTAATAATAACTTGTTAAAACCCGTTAACTTAAATATTAATACACTTAAAAACGTGTAACAAAATATTTATAAATGATAATGCAAGTACCTTAAAAGAACCCTTTATTTTCCATAAAATTAGTTAGTAATTCTTGTGTTTTTTATTATTTCTAGCTCATGAGATTCGATCGTTTGGTTTCATATAACGCGCTTTCGTTTCATTTTCAAATTTGTCATCCCAATTTGTTAGTGCACGGTTTTGCGTCTAGAGTCTTTGTATTTATCGTTAATGTTTTATTTATCAATTAATGTAATATTTAATGTTTATTATTAACTAGTTCGTTAAGGTTAAGTCTAGTTCGCTAGGGATGTTAGCGAACTAAGACTAGTTCGTTAAAGTTAAGTCTAGTTCGCTAGGGATGTTAGCGAACTAAGACATTATAATGTATTCTCTCCTGATTCGTTAGGGGATGTTAACGAATCAGGGGGTGGTTCGTTAAGTTAAATTATGTAACGAAGGGGAAGCTGGTTCGCTAGGGGATGTTAGCGAACCAGGTCGCCTTCTATATATAGTGAACTACTGTTCACTTTAATGTAAGTTTTTGGAAAAAAGTTTTCAAAAGGAATTTTGAGTAATTGCTCTCTCTTAAGCTTCACCTTAACATTATTCGTTTAATCTATTGATAATATACACACATACATAACATCAAATCAAGGTTAATTATGAGCTAGATCTTTAATAGTGGTAATCGGATATTCACAGATCTAAGATCTGTTTATTGTTATCGACTGTTATTCCGGGATCCAACAAGTGGTATCAGAGCTGTTGGTGCTCGTTTTACACTTGATTTAGTGTTTTAATTATTTCGTTTTTGTTAGTTTTCGGTTTTGTTTGGTTTTGAATCAATTTGTATTTGATTTGGTTGAATTATGGACGAATTAGATTGAACTCGTGTTGATTAAGGTATTGTAGAGGTTCGGTTAAGAGGAATTGAGGTTTGGATTGGATTTGTGTGTTTTGGATTTGGATTCGGTTTAAGTCCGAAACAGGGGTGTGTTTTTGGTCAAATTGGATTGGTTATTGAGGTTAATCGATTACGAGATAATGTGTATTGGATTCGGAATTTGATTACGAGGATTTTGATTGGTTATTTGTGCGTTTTGGTTGAGAAACGAAGTAGTATTACAGATTTGGTATTGTTGGGTTTCTGGGTTTGATCTTCAAAATTTCTGGAAAACTTGTTTGAAGATTTGAAGATTTGAAGATGAATGTAATTTGCTATCATCTTCCTGGTGATTCTCTATATGTTTATCTGTGATTCGTTATCAATTTTGCTACTTCGCTATCTAGTTCGTTAACCAATTCGTGTGAGTTATTGATTCGTGTAATCTAGTTCGCTATCTAGATTAACCGATTTGTGTGACACGTGTTCTTCTTGGGATTTGTGTCATAACAACCTTTGCCACGTGGCATAAGGTGTCAGAGTTTGTTACAAACGGTTGTAACAACCTGATTCGCTATAGTGTGATTCGCTAATCAACTGTAGCTGATTCGCTAAGCATTCCTTAGTGATTCGCTAGGTTTAATTTGGTCAATTCGTTTGGTCAATTCGTTAAGTTGACTTGGTCAATTCATTAAGTTGATTCGTTAAGTTGATTTGTGATTCGCTAAACTAATCCTTTGTGATTCGTTTGGTTAATTCGTTAAGTTGACTTGGTCAATTCGTTTGGTCAATTCGTTAAGTTGACTTGTGATTCGCTAAACCTTCATCTCATTCGTTATCTGTTTCGCCATTTGGGTGATTCGTTAACCTTATTTGTGTTTTGTTAAGTTGACTCATTAAGTTGACTTTTGATTCGTTAAAATACTCACCTCATTCGTTAAGGTACTTCGTTGCTGATCAGTCTTAACTTCGTTAAGGATTGATTCGCTATAACTATTCACAGTTCGCTACAACTGTTCACAGTTCGCTATAACTGTTCACTGATTCGTTAAGCTATTTCATTATTTGATTTGTTAAACACTTAAATTTTTCAAAAATGGCCGGTATGTATGCATTAGCGTCTCAAAACATGTTGATGCAACAGATGTTGCAACTTGATACCGAGATAGGTTCACATTCTAAATGTCCAAGATTGATGAAGTTCAGTGACTTTGCCAAGTGGGAACCTCGGTCTCGTGTACATTTGGGATCTGTTCATCCTGACTGCTCATATTGTCTTGATGAAGTTTATGTTGCACCAATGATTGGTGATGATACTATTGGATATACTCCTAAAGCTGTTTCTCAATACTCACAAGAAGAGAAGAAAGCTTTAGAAAACGAGATAAAAACATATTCTACTTTGACTATGGCATTACCAGAAAATATCTTTCATCAAGTTGGTAGTATCAAGAGATGTGCGTCTTTATTTCAACATCTGCGTATGAGAAGCATGGGAAACACAGCTGAGAGTAAGAAAGTGATGCTCAAGTTTCAGTTTCGAAACTTTAATTTATTGAAAGGAGAAACAGTTGAAGAGATGACTACAAGATTTAGTCATTTAATTGCTGAAATGGACAAGATGAAAATGGAAATTTCTAAAAGAGATAAAATTGACACTATTAAAAGTGTGCTTCCAAGTTCCTACTCAACATTTCTAATGGTTTTGAAAGAGAATGATTATTTTCTGAATGAAGACTTGACGGCACTTGAATTTCTACAAAAGATCGAAGCTAGAGAATATAATCTTAAGTGTCAAAAATCCTCCAAAGAAAATCAAGATCCAGCTTTCTATGGTGGAAGTATGCCTCTTAGTTCAACAATCTCTCCAATCACTGCTTTTCTTACTCATGCGGCAAGTGAAAAAGAATCAACTATGTTTAATGATCCAAAAGTTTGTTTTTACTCTGCTGGTAATTGGGGAGGTTCTGAAAATTCAACTAATAACAATCCATTTGCTACACCACCTAGTGTTAACATGAAGGAAGCTGAGCAAAACTTTGCTTTTCTGACGGCTTTATGTCTTCATATGAAAACTTAGTGAGTAGTAAAATTGCCACAAGTGATTTAACAGATGAGGACTATGATCAGATAGATCCAGATGATCTAGAAATCATGGATTTGAAATTTAACATGGCTATGATCGTTCGTAAAGTTAAAAGATTCATGCAGAGAACTGGAAAAGATCTTCTAGCTTTAAACAAGAAGTTGGGTTTTGACAAATTAAAAGTAAAGTGTTATAATTGTCAAGAATTTGGGCATTTCGCGAAGGAATGTGACAAACCAAGGAAAGAATACACTGGACCTCGTGGTCAAAGTCAAAATGCTTCTACACCATGAGGAAGTGATGCTGAAAAGAAACCATCTTCTTCTACAACACAAGCAATGTTAGCAGATGGAACTGATTGGTCACAACGGTTAATATGCAATGATATTCAAGCAAATTTGGCTATGTTTGGGTTACATAAAGATTGTCAAAATGCTACTGGTAGTGAGATGTCTTCCGATAATGATTCTGGATCTGATTCTGACGACTCTTGCGACAAACCTTCTGAATCAATGTTTGCTTGCATGGCCAAGATCAATGAGGTTAGTAATTCTATTTCTTCTACTTCATTTGTTAAAGCATCATGTGTTGACTGTGAATCTAACAAATCTAAGTTAGAAGCATTGAAAAATTAAATGATAATCTTATAAGAGAAATTGCTTCTCTTAAGGATACTTATCGACAATCTCTTGAATCTCAAAGGAGATCTCGAGAAAAGATTGAAGCATTGTCGACAAGTAACCACGATCTCAAAGCCGAGTTATCTGTGAAAATGACTATTAATGACCAAAAGTTTCAGGAAATTTTGAAACATCGTTCTAAGATAACTGAGCTTGAGAATGAGGTTCTTGAATTGAAGAACAAATTGGGAAAATTTAGGAATTCATCTTTTCTGTTGAATGAAATTATTGAAGTATCTGGAAAACAAAAAGATTCTAAGAAAGGTATTGGTTTTGTTGAAATTCCACCACCTTTTCATAATGATTATAAAATTAATCCTATTGCAAGAAAAGAAGAGGATTTGATTCAAAAAGAATCTATGATTTCTGAAAAACCTAAATTGGTTAAACCTGAAATTGTCAAACCCCAAGTTGCTCCTCAAAAACCTCATGTGGAAAGTAAAAAGGTCTTTGTTGAAAATGTTGATAAAGTGATTATTGAAGATGTGTTTGAACCTGAGATAATACACAAGAATAAGAACATTCCTAGTTCTAATCATATTCTTTGCGAACCTCAAGAGTTTGAGGAAGCTGTGTATGGTTTATTCAAATCTCAAATGAACAAGGAAGAAACTGTGAAAACCAAACCAGTGAGGACAAAGAAGTCAGTTAAACCAAAGATTTCTGACGAGGACTTAATGCGTTTCATTAATCCTCCAAGGTCTAAGTCTTCTTCGGCTAGAGTTTTTAAGTTAAAGGGAATGGATACGATGTTCACTGAAAAAGATATTCCAATAAGTATTATCAAACCTGAACTTATTGAGAGTATTTTTGTCAATGAAACTTCAAAAATTCAAGAACTTGAACGTGTATATGCTAAAAAAAACATCAGTTCAATCTGATCCATTGACTAAGACAAAACAATTTTTAAAACAAGCTAAGAAGATTAACTTTGTGAAGTCAACTGGGACAGATACACTAAAAAGCTTTTCGAACAGTTCTAATTTAGATTTTTATTTAAAGAAGAAATCTGAATTATCTGATGAATTTGCTAAGAGCATGACTAAAAATGTGAGTCATCATCAACCATATGCATCATTTATTCCAATTACTTCTAAACATCATCATATAGACATGCGAACTTGTTTTTTATGTGGTCAACAAGGTCATGTTGTGAGGAATTGTAGTCAGCAGAACTATCAGAATCTTCATCCTTTTGTCAAGGACAAAGCTAAGCCAATCCATTGGTCAAGGAGATCCTGAAACGACCTGTGTCGTATGCTGATGATACTCATATTTTGTTCTCTGATGTGAATCCTCGGAAGGTTCTTCATGTCAATGAGACACACGGTCAAGTGAAACCAAAATTCATTCCAACTGAACCTATATGTCAAAACAAGAATTCAAACATTGTTTAGGCAGCTTACTTAAGACGAAAGTCTAGGAAGCCGGTAACTTATTCACAAGTGGCTGAACAACAATTGAAATCTGTTAAAGTTAATGATCAAAGAGAAAACCAAAAGGTGCCCAAGACTGAGGCCTGGGCTGCCTTTTTGAACTAAACACTTTGGTTTGTGTGTAGGGTTCATCCAAGACCATTTCTGGTGAAAACTGGATCATGGATAGCGGATGTTCTTGTCATATCACTGGGAATCTCGACCTATTAACCAACGTAAGAAATATTCAAGGGGGTTATGTAGCGTTTGCTGGGAATTCTGGGGGCATGATCACACAAGAGGGTGAAGTTTCAAATGGTCACATTACGTTTGAGAAAGTGAATTATTGCGACAAGGTTGATCATAATTTATTAAGTGTATCGCAAATTTGTGATAAAAAATACACTACGATATTTACTGACAAAAAATGTCTTATCTTGAAACCGGGTTATGTTATCCCCGAGGACATGGTTGTCATGCGATCACCACGATCAAATGATATTTATGTCTTAAATATGTGATCTAAGGTATCCACATCGATTGAAACATGTTTTGTGTCAAAAGCAACCGAGAAAGACTCGATTCTATGGCATCGTAGAATGGGTCACATACATGTCAGAAAGATGAATTATTTAATGGCAAATGACTTAGTTGAGGGCGTCTCGTTAAGGAATTTTAAGTTATCTGATCACTGCGTTGCATGCAAAAAGGGCAAGCAGAAGAAGAAGACACATCCCTCTAAGTTATTGAATTCCATTGATACTCCTCTTGAACGACTTCATATGGATTTGTTTGGTCCAGTGAATCGTGCGAGTATTTCTGGAGACTGGTATTGTCTTGTAGTGACAGATGATTATTTAAGATATTCATGGGTGTTATTTATGAGTTCAAAAGATCAAACACCGGTTTTGGTACAAAATCTTATTACTAAGATCGAATCACTGTATAAACAAAAGGTGAGGAGAATCCGTAGTGATAATGGTACTGAATTTAAAAACACTATATTGGATTTCTTTTGTATTCAAAAGGGAATTCACCGAGAATATAGTGCACCTTATGTACCTCAACAAAATGGTGTTGCTGAAAGGAAAAATAGAACTCTGATTGAAGCTGCACGCACAATGCTCGATGATTCAAAGCTTCCTGTCCAATTTTGGAATGAGGCAGTGAATACAGCTTGTTATACGCTTAATCGAGTTCTTACAGTGAAACGACTCAAGAAGACAAGCTACGAGATCTTAAATAATAGAAAACCTAATTTAAAGTACCTGGAACCATTTGGGTGTCCGTGTACAATGTTGAAGAAGGATTCGGGTAAATTTGAAGAAAAATCTATCGAAGGGTATTTCTTGGGATATTCATCTCCAAAGAAAAGGGTTTTTAATTTCACATCTGGTTGTGTTGAAGAATGGTACAATGTGGACTGTCAAAAGTACACAACTCCTCCTCAAGGGAAAGGTCCAGACTGGATGTTTGACTACGATAGTTTATTTAATTCTTTTACTCCTTCGACTGAACACATCGATGAAGATCTGGTTCGAGCATACTTTGAAGATCATTTGACCATTCCAAGATCTTAAAGTTCTAATGAAGTTGAAGCTCAACCAGATGCTCCAACTGAAGAATCTCAAGTTGTTTCTCCAGTTGCTATTGATAATGTTTCTACTTCTTCTGATGATGATCAAGCTGAAATTCAAGTTATTGATCTTGACAGTGATAATGTTTCATCTCCCGAGTTGGGTGAACATTACACTAACTTATTTGATAATGTTGTTGTTCCTGAGAATCCCACTCTTCGGATTCATGGATATCATCCACAGGGAAATATCATTGGAGAACTTGATGTGGGCGTTCGTACACGTCATCAAGTTGCTTCGTCAAGTGATAATAACATATTGTGTGCTTACACTAACTTACATTCTTCGGGAATTGTGAATATTGCTAAATTCAATTGCTTTCTATCTCAAGTTGAGCCAACGACAGCTCGTAAGGCACTTGAAGATCCTTCTTGGGTAGAAGCTATGCAAGAAGAATTACAGCAGTTTGCACGTTTGGGTGTTTGGGATTTAATAGACAAACCTGTTAGAGTCAAGAAAGCCATTCCGACTAAGTGGGTATTTAAATGTAAGAAGGATGATCGAGGGGTGATTGTCAGAAACAAAGCACGTCTAGTGGTGCAAGGTTTTCATCAGCAAGAGGGTATTGATTACACAGAGGTATATGCTCCAGTTGGAAGATTAGAGTCGATTCGAATCTTCCTGGATTATGCATCTTATAAGAATATCAAGGTCTATCAAATGGATGTTAAAAGTGCTTTTCTCAATGGTGAATTACACGAGGAAGTGTTTGTCCAACAACCACCTGGTTTTGAAGATCCTGATTATCCAGACCGTGTTTACCGATTAAACAAGGCCCTGTATGGTCTACATCAAGCCCCGAGAGCTTGGTATGGCACGCTCGCCGACCATCTGACTGATAATGGCTTCAAACGAGGAACTGCACTTTATTTCATAAAACTGTTGGTGACGATCTTCTTCTAGTCCAGATTTATGTTGACGATATTATTTTTGGGTCTACAAACGACACATTGTGTAAGGAGTTCGAGAAGTCCATGCAAACAAAGTTCGAGATGAGCTCGATGGGAGAGATGAATTTCTTTTTAGGGTTGCAGGTTCACCAGTCTGCTCATGGAATTTTTATTCACCAGACTAAATATGTGAACGACGTCTTGAGCCGATTCAAGATTTCTGCCGGAAAAATCCCTTCAACTCCTCTTCCAGTAGGCACAATTTATCACCGGATGAATTGGAGGATTCCGTTGATCCTACCCTCTATCGTGCCATGATTGGTTCTTTAATGTATTTAACGGCTTCTCACTTTGATATTATGTTTGTTGTTTGTCTTTGTGCTAGGTATCAAGCAAGTCCACGAGTGACTCACCTAGCTGCAGTCAAGAGAATTCTTCAGTATTTGAGGGGAAATCCAGACATCGGGTTGTGGTACCCCAAGGATGATACTTTCGTTCTTACTGCCTACTCAGACTCAGATTATGGAGGATGCAAGATCAACTTCAAATCAACGACTGCAGGATGTCAATTTTTAGGAAACCGGCTTGTTTCCTGGCAGTGTAAGAAGCAGACAACGGTCTCCAATTCAACCGCTGAAGCTGAGTATGTTGCAGCCTCAAGTTGCTGTTCCCAGGTTTTGTGGATACAACAACATCTTCGCGACTACGGTTTGAAGTTTCTTACTACTCCTATTTTGATTGATAATTCTGCTGCTATTAGTATCACCAAGAATCCCGTACAACATTCTAAAACGAAACATATCGAAATTCGATATCATTTTATACGGGATTGCTATGAAAAGAAATTAATCGATCTTGAGAAAGTACATACTGATTTTCAGAAAGCCGATCTGTTTACTAAAGCTTTTGACAAAACGCGTTTTAAATTTTTGCTTGATTTAAACGGATTGAAGACCCTCGCTGATATCCTTAAACAAGGATGACTATCTTTATTTTCTGTCATATCTTTCTTTTAAAATTTTATTTTGGTTTTAGGGGGTGAAAATCTAGAAAATACAAAAAGAGTGTGTTTTTCGTTTGTATAGATAAAAACCAAAAACATTTTAAAATTTTGAAAAACCAAAAAGAATGTGATTTATGTTTTGTACAGAAAAATCCGAAAATCCAAAAAGATTGTGAAGTTTATTTTGTTTATAAGAAAATTGAAAAAAAAAATTATGTTTTTAAAGTTTGTACAGAGAAAAACCAAAAAGATTTTTGCAGACGTTTTTAGATTATTTTCTCGCTGAAAATTACGTCGGTTATTTAAGTTTGTGAAGCATGCTTGCATGTCTTGGTCCTATGATTCACTTGTGAATTGATGGTTATTTATTTATAAACTTAAGTTAACTAGGGCGATTAAATTTATCTTTTCTTTATTTTATGCTCCTCAAAATTTTGAGTTTTTGAAGCAAAAAGAGAACATGATAGTACATTGATTACCTTGACCCCAAATTTAGCAAAAAGTAAGCTTAAAGACTGTGTGCTTAATTGCATTGGTGCATTGGTAGGTCTTAAAACAACCCAGTAGAGTAAAGTATGTGATATTAACATAAAGAAACGCCAAATTGAAAGGGGTGTTAGTCTCTAGCAAAAGTCTCGGTGAGGATGGCAGAAATGTAATAACCAGTAATACTCAAGCCTTATATTTGTTGATCACCCAAAAATAAAATAAAGCAAATAACAAGCGTTAAGATTCTGGACACTGTGAGTCTTTATGCGGCTTAATCATCTGGGTATTCATAAGCATGAATATTTCACTCGCCTTCTAGAGCAAACCCAAAGTCATTAAACTTGATCACCGCTGTACTTCGTACAATTTAAATTACTGACTTGATCAAAATCCGTTGTTAGTCATACAATTGTTCCTCCCTTGCGTGCGTTTTGATACCATTAAGAAACGGACCCCAGGGGATACAATGTATGTAAGCCGACAGATGGACTCGTGCATACTCACTCACAGTAAAGGAAACTTGATGCATCGCTCAAAATTTCAAAATAGGTATCAAAATTTTGATCAACAATATAATGGTTTAAGTCAAGTTGGGGTGATTTGGCAAAAATCAAATTAAGCTTGAACCGAGATTAGAGGCTGATAGTTTCTGATATTCTGTGTTTTAATTGAACTATTTAATTATATCACAAAAATACTTGAATGTGTGTTATTAGATTTATGTGGATAACAATACCAATGACCGACTTATCGCTAGTCATAATATCTCTGAAATATAAAACTGTGATGGAAGGGCAATTTGGTCAATATGATTCTCTGCTCAAACTCATCAAAAATACAAACCTATGTACTGTTTTTGATAAAATCATTGGAAAACACAAAAAGATTGTCTATTTTTTTTTTTTGGCAATACATTCTTTAAATTTTTGCAAAATACCAAAAATATTTTCGTCTTCTTTGTACAAAATACTTAAATAATTTTAAGTTATGTTTCGGAAATCTGAAACATTCTTAACGTATTTGGTTGTCGGGATAAAAGAGTTTCTCGATAACCTAATTTATTTATTTATTTAATTCATTTAATTAATTCATTTAATTATTTAATTTAAAATTAAATAAAAGAGTTTATTTCGTTAAAATCCAATTCGTTATTTATGGATAACGAACTAGGTGATTCTTTAGCGAACTAGCTTCTGGTTCGCTAACCTAATTCGCTTCCGCACTCTGTAACGAATCATCCCTTCGTTATGTATATTTAACGAATCGCGTCACGAATCAAGACTTGATTCGCTACTTTAATTTAACGAATCAAGTAGCGATTCGCCAACATAAGGTAACGAATTGAGTTAGCGAATGGGCCAATTAGTTAACTTTAATTTAAACAAATCATTTGATTCGTCCAAGCTGTACCTTGGGTTGCGTGCTATGTTATATAAAACAAGAAAATGAACAGGCGTTCACTGTTCGCCTTCTTCCTTCATCTTTAAGAAACCTTGTTCAAATTTTCTCTGAAATCTCGACTTTCATGTTTGGATATTTCAAAGATATATTTGGGTATCTAAGATATAGTCGATCCTGGCGATATAATTTTCGTCAAAAATGGCTAAGAGTTGATAGTTAAATTATAAACTTTTATGAGTTTAAGGGTTTCCGAAGTTTTGAAACCTATTTGTGTGTAATTTATGTTAATAACTGTATGTTTTTGATGTCATTGTGATCGGAATCATATTCCGATACCCTTGGTGGGCTTCAATCATGTTTTGATTGTTGTTTGCCGGGTTAATTATTGTTTCGTGTTATTGGTATTTACTATGGGTTCGTCTAACCTATGTAATTAGAGATTTTGAGTCTTAATCTCATACATCTTCGATTATGTATGTAATTCCGAGTACAACGAGTTCATTATTGTGATGATTCAACGATAGTTATGGCCTAATCGTCCCCGGGTTCATATTGTTGACTATCTGTGTTCATCCTAATTTTGACCTTGACTTTGTGAAGTCAAAGAACAAGTCTTAATTATGACCATTCGTTAGTCTTAGCGAATTGGAACTGTTTCGTGTCCAATTCGTTAAGATTTTACACGAACTAGCTTAGCGAATAAGATGTTACACGAATCAGATTTGGATTAGCTTAAAATATAACGAACTAGTGTGTAATTCGTCAAAATTAAATAGTGATTCGCTATGTTCAGTTCGTTAAGGTATTTACTTGATAGCGAATCGCCTGATTCGTTATCTCATTGTAACGAATCAGTGTGATTCTCAACGAATGACATTTATTAAATAAATTAATTTTAATATTAAATAAATTAATTTTAATATTCATTTAATTTAATTAAAGGATTTAAATCGTCTAATACGCGTAACTAGATTAATTACACATATCTTTTGATTATATATTGTGATATCTATTCTCATATTCGGTTTTATTTATACAGTAAAACATGGCTGATCAAGAACAACAAGATCAACCGCCACAGGAACAACCTCCACAAGGACAACCACAACAACAAGATCAACAAGCTGAAGTGATCTTATTGCCGTTCGATAAGAAGCACAACATTTGTGCTTATGTTGATCAAGATGTGACTGATTTGAGAACGTTTGGAGATATGTTGACTTTCTTACGACGTTCAAAGATACAATATGCAATCACTTCTAAACCTAAAGTGTATCTTAGTATAATCAGGCAGTTTTGGAACACGGTGGAATATGTTGAGGAAGATAATTGGGTTCGAGCTACAATTAATCAGATTCCAATTACGATTGATGTTAAGGTCATTTGTCGGGTACTTCAATTTGACGATAATGATGATAACCTGAGTGAATTTGACAGGACATTGGTTAGGGGTTTATTCACACGCTTGAATTATGGAGGTGATATTCGTAAATCTGTGTTGAACAAGAATGGGTTGTGTCCACCATACAAGTATCTGCTACATGTTTTACTTCATTGTATGAGTGGACTCGCGGTGGTTTTGATGAGTGTAGACTAAGTTTGCAATCGGCATTTGTTGCTCTAATCCTGAACAAGCCTTTCAACTACTCAAAACTCATCTTTGATCATCTGAAAGAGCAAGTTCAGCAAACTCTACCGTCAAAGAAGTTCTTGATGTACCCTCGCTTTTTACAACTAATTATTCAGGATTTGATTCCGAACTTGGTGATTGATCGATCGTTGGTGAACGATGTTCTTGATATGGAAAATATGAAAGCTGAAACGGTGCATCGTATGTTAATCTATAGAAAAGAAAAGCCACAGGATAAACAGATGATTGGTTATATAATCAATCCGGATTACGTATGTCCTCCTAATGAGCGTTGGATCCACGATGATTCGGATTCCGAGCGTGAAGGGGGAGAAGGTGGGAACAATGATGGTGGAGATGATGATGGTGACAATGATGATAATGATGGTGATGGTGGAGCTGGTGAACGAGCTCTTAAAGAACAACAAGATGCAGTCGATGCTGCTCTAGCTGCCACCATGAAAGCTCAGCTGGAAAGAAAAAGAAAGGGTAAAGCTGTAACTACTGGTGAACCATCAAAGAAGCCCCGTGTGTCTGCTGGGGCTGGGGTAATTATTAGAAATCCACCATCACGTCAATCAACTCCTCAAAGCTCGGCGGTGCCGCTAACTACTAGCACTCCGATGCTTACCTTGACGACGACGATGGTGTCACATGAGAGGCTCGGTCTTATTCCTCAAATGGCGTTAACCGAAATACCGAGGCCTCCTGCTGTGTTGTCTACAGTATCGTCTACCACATCAATGAGACCTCCTCCTCCGCCAACAACTACTCTTCCTCCACCTCCGCCTAGTGATGTCTCTTTCATGAGAATTACTCCGCCTCAAGGACCTGTTCAACCTGTTCATCCATCCGTATACAACTTGCCACCAGGTCGTCAAACTGAAATGCTGTTAAATCTGCTACATCTATATGAAAATCAAATGGCAGCTGACCGTCAAACTCAAGAATGACTCATGGAGAATCAACGACGAATGATGAGTTATATTTCTTTCTGTCAGAAGGAGAATAATCGTTGCGTACGATTGTTGAGTCTTAGGGGGGTGAAATTAAAGGAACAAGAAGAGTTGATTTTACAATTAACTTGTAAAGAAGATGCCCTAAAGAAACTTAAGAATGACGATGATGATCCTGACGAATCTGATGCAGGAGGTGAGCCTAAACAATCGCATGGTTCATCCTCTGGTGCTGGTGTTAGTGGCGGTGAGGATTCGAGCAAGCAGATAATTACCTATCAAGATCCAACAGCTGCCAAGCCAATTGAAATGATTGCAGCTAACACAGTGATTTTTGTTGATGGATAGGGGTGGTTCGTAGTGTGGTAAACAGAGATGAGATAGAGGCTGGTGAGTTTGTGGTTAGATCCTTGACACGGGAGCAGATTTCGATTCTGCTTGGGCTGAATGACGATCAGTTGACTGCTTTAGAGACTGAGCCCAATGTCGAAGTGATAACTGAGGAAGATTTGGAAGTTGATCCGTTATTTATGAATACGGACTTTATTTATGAGGATGAAGAGATTGAGATGGAGGATGTGACTGCTGAAGAGTACCCGGACTTGTATCAACACGCAAACGTTGATCAAGGTGCTCCGGTATTTCATGAAGATGTAATTAAAGAGACTGAGGATGAACTGGAAAAGGTTGTGTAGCGAACAGTTCCTTCACTCAAAGAAGTGACTGATGATGACGTAGAAAGATGGTTCAAACGTCATAAAGTGAGTAAAATTATCAATGCTTATCGTTATGTAGATCAAGAAAGAAAAGATACTGCTGCTTTTTGGATTGAGACTAATCAGGTGGCTACCTTCAAGACTGTTTCAAAGGTACACGGTGATATTGTTTCATGGGCTTATGACTCTAACCTTAAAGTATGTATAGTCAAGTGGGAAAGGGTGTCCAGTATTACGAGAGGATAATGGATGTTTTAACTCTACCGCGTTGGGATGTACGTACCCTCGCGAGACGTCCATTTATCAATCGTTAGGGTCACTGAACGGCTGAGTGGTTTCATCAACACTTACTGTTCGAGGTCAATCATGGCTTCAAATTCTTCAAGCCCCAGGTCCCAAGACGTAAGCGCATTGATGAGATTGATCCAAGGACCGGCTGGAAGAAACTCGTCTTGAAAGTGAAGCCGCCAAAGACAATGAAAAAGGTTCCTGTGAAGACAATGCTCAAGATATTTATCTATCTTTCAACCTTTGGTACTATGACAATCGTACTGGCGAGGCCGTTATTGTTCGTGGTCGAGGACTGCAGACCAAGCTCATCAAGATAATCGACCCGATGTGGTTGGTTAATTTATCAAAGACAGCCAACGACGTGCTACACAGGAAGCAGATTTTGTTTGAACGCCAAGAAGATTACGACCTGGCTATGCAATTCCAACGAGTCGTTCGTGTGTGTCACGAACATGGAATTCATAGTTGCAGAGACTGGCAGTCCAAGCGCTTCAAATAAGTTAAACACAAAGAGCTCAAGACGAGGGGGTGTCTGTTAGTGCACGGTTTTGCGTCTAGAGTCTTTGTATTTATCGTTAATGTTTTATTTATCAATTAATGTAATATTTAATGTTTATTATTAACTAGTTCGTTAAGGTTAAGTCTAGTTCGCTAGGGATGTTAGCGAACTAAGACTAGTTCGTTAAAGTTAAGTCTAGTTCGCTAGGGATGTTAGCGAACTAAGACATTATAATGTATTCTCTCCTGATTCGTTAGGGGATGTTAACGAATCAGGGGGTGGTTCGTTAAGTTAAATTATGTAACGAAGGGGAAGCTGGTTCGCTAGGGGATGTTAGCGAACCAGGTCGCCTTCTATATATAGTGAACTACTGTTCACTTTAATGTAAGTTTTTGGAGAAAAGTTTTCAAAAGGAATTTTGAGTAATTGCTCTCTCTTAAGCTTCACCTTAACATTATTCGTTTAATCTATTGATAATATATACACATACATAACATTAAATCAAGGTTAATTATGAGCTAGATCTTTAATAGTGGTAATCGGATATTCACAGATCTGAGATCTGTTTATTGTTATCAACTGTTATTCCGGGATCCAACACAATTCAAAGGTGAGTTTCTCACACCCCCTTTTTACCATTTTTAACTATTTTGGGGGTAGAATATATATCCTATCAAAAATGCAATTTATTTATTTATTATTTACAAACTACAATTCGCTACATGGACTTGTGTGTTTACTTGTTACTTGCTCAATTATTACGTGCATAGATTTCTTCGATAAGTATGATCATACGCCCCCCTTTGCACCCATGGACCATTTGTTTCTGGTGGAAAAGGGACTCCGATCTGAGTACATTGGTGCACAATCCCAACTGGAAAAGACCTTCATTTATTATTTACAATCATAGACCATTGTTTCTAGTGTAAAGAACCCTTATGTGTTTTTCACAAGTTTTCATGGAATTGTATGTTTTTTATGTAGTATTTAAACTAGTGTGAACTCACCAACTATTCAATAGTTGACTTTATTTTATATATATGTTACAGGTACTTACATTAGAGGATGAATTGGCGAAAGACACTAGAAGATAGGTTATTTAAAGAATAAACAAGTAGATGTGCTTTTTGTTTTTCCTTCATATTTGTCTTATTGAACAACTTGTGTACTTGGGATTTGAATGAATTAATGATATTATTGTCACTTAATAGTGTCACATGTGTTTTGGGCAATCTGTACGTCACACCCGGGCGTATTCCGCTAAAGCCGGGGTGTTACAATGGTGGTTGTGAGAATCAAACGGTTGATGTCGAGGATGACGGTGGTTTCTTGAATGAGACATTCTAGCGATCAAAAATGAGGATTTATAAGATGAAGGATAAATTGAGGAAATCATAAGAATAGTAAAATATGTGGAGATAACAATGTTGTCTTAAGAAGTAAGAGGAATTGCTTCATGAGGATTAAAAGTAAAAGTTTATAAGATGAGGGGGTACATTGCATAAATAATTATTAAATGAGAGGTCAGGAAATAAACTAGGAGTACAGTATTATAGAAAGTTGTATTTGAAAAAGATAGATTTTATTGTATGAGCATAATCACTTAAAATCAATAAGCTATTAGAATAAAAAAATTAAATTCAAAGATTAAATAAATATTAGTTATAATGAATGACCGAGAAAGATAAAATATGTTTAAATAAAATGACAAACACATCTTCTTTGATAAACTTAGTTATGATTGATTTGATTTATCTGTTTTAACATAACTTGATTAATTAGATCTATAAAAATTTGAATCATTGAAGTTGATTGAATTGAAATATTTTGATTAGGTTGCAAAATAGGGTTTAATAAAAAGAGTTTGGAAATTTTAAGCTTGATGAATACGATTGGATCGAGAACACACATGGCGTAGGTGATTAAGACTTCCATAGTTAGTAATTATAGCTAGAAAGGTATGAAATTGGAGAAAACGTCGTAGCATAGGCTTTAGAATTTGGTGGCATAGACAGTTGTGGAACGTCTTGTGGTACGTGGCAAGAATTAAAAAGATAATCGAACGATTACATGGGGTACAAAATGATATGAGGGTTAAATTGAATAGTGATAGTGACAAGTGAAACGTAACGAGTGGATTTTGACGTAAAGTTTCTTGGTTGAGACGCTATGTGAGATTGGTTGCTAATTTGATTAATGGCACATAGTTTATGTTTAGACTTGCGTTTGTTAGTATTATTGTCATAAGAATGAGTAGGGGTAAATGGATCAAAATTACCAACAATTTAGTTTAATGAACAAGATTTAGTTGATTGTATTTACGTGTTAGAAATTGAGTTTATATTTTAGAGATCTCATGAGTTATCTCCTTGACCAAACATGTGGTCATGAGGCGGTTATAGAGAATAAATAATTGATGTTGTCTAATGTTGAAAAAAAAACATCTATGATTAATAATGATGTGATTTAATGAGGAAATTGGATAATTGTTTAGATTTCATATGAGTTATTGTGTAAAATGAAACTTAGATATGTTACGTTGATTTTTATTTATAACTTAAGGATAAGTTAGAATCTAAATCGATAAGTTGATTTGACGAGAGAAAAGTTTTATCAAAGTTTAATATGTTTTTTATGAATTAAAATTTGAGGTTGAATGCTTAAAATATGTTTAATGGTTTATGTATATGATATCATGAGTATTAAATTGTGCTATATTATTTAAATCACTTGAGGTATTGATATTATAATAACGTGATCAGATGAATATGTGAAAATAGATAGAGTGTAAATTGTTTTGATTGGCTTATTATAACCGGGTTTTGATAAATGGAAAATTTGTATCCGATCAGGGGAATAAAAATGTTGAGTATATGAATAGATCGAATCAATAGATCTTGATTCAAAAATGATTTAGTAAGTAAGGAATTGATAAATTGCATAATTGAATAATAGAATAATTGAGTAATTAAATCAAGTCATAAATCATTTCGTATAAAATCAAATAAACAAACAAATAAACAAATAACGAATGTTCTTCGATGTGTTGGGTTTCCCATAAGCTTTCCATGGCATTTTGTTTCCCCAACTTTTTAGCATACCAAAACCAAAACAAACGTGCAAGTTGTCTTCCCATGAGCGTTACATGGCAATTTGAATGGCCCAACTTAATTAACGAATTCAATGAATCAATTAAGTTTGTCAGCCCATGAGCGTTACATGGCGATTTAACCGACCAAACTAAATAACGAATAAACGAACTCAAAATAAGTAGTTGAAACACCTGGTGTATCATAACGGATGATAATTTTCCAACAAAATATCGCAAGTATAACGAATTGTGCAAATGCATAGTTGGCATGTCCATGGCGTCCCATAGGTTTTACACCCGACTAGACATTTTGAAAACAATAAAACGCAATAATGGGTGTAACCGTTCAGCCGATTACGTTGAACGCTTAAAGTAGAAGCAAAAACAAAGCTAAGAAATTCTCAAGAAAATTTCCAATAATACAAAAAACAATTTAATAAAATTAAATAGAAATATTTTGAGGTTGAGGCGTAGCCTCAGAGTTATAAAAATATTTTGAGGATGAGACATGGTCTCCGAGTAATAAAATATTTTGAGAGTGAAGCATAGCTTCGGAGTTGTGTGTGTGTGCATGACAAATAAAATAAACAATTAAATAAACAGTTAAATAAGTACTTAATCTAGCAAGTAATTACATAAGCTGTAAACAATCAAATAGAACACATCAGGTAAATAGATAGGCATGTATAGGGGTCCTAAACATGTGTCTAAGGAAATTTCTAACGACCTATCTTAAACCTTCGGCTTTGATACCAATCTGTCACACCCCAACCTACGGCGTAAATGTCGGGGCGCGAACTGATTGTCAAAGCTCTCAAGGTTACTATCATGCACAATATAAGTTTCAATATCTATTTAATAATTTAATAATTCAAATAACTCAAGTACAAAATACAACTTATTAAACAAACAACAATTACAAATTAAATTCTTGATTATATCTTTCTTAACTTAATTTCTTCACTAAGTCTTCACCAACCTGCATTAAATTTCTACGATAACCTGCATATGCGTATAAAATAGAATTTTGTCAACAACACATGTTGAGTGAGCAACACACCAGTTTATTTGTACATATAGTATATATAACAAAATACGTAGCTGCAACAAGTCATATGAGAATAACAAATTAACCAAAAGAGCAAGTATAACTGAGATGTCGGGAAGCACAAAGGCTATAACGATTGGCGTATGATCATACTATTCTGAGATTATGTTGGACCTCTCCGAATGCGGTTCACGTAAAGCATGTAAGCACATAAACAAGTAAGGTATAAGTTGTTATTACATAAGACAATAATTGCAGTTTTGAGTATAAGTATATATATGGGAAATATAAGTTTTACACATATGTCCCTAAAACAGAATGAAAACGAGTAAAAAGAGGGGAATGTGGTACTCACCTGATCGAATAAGCAAACGAGATTAAGTACAGTAAAACGATAAGGACAACGTCACGCTCGAGGTGTATCAATGAACGAATCCTAAGTAACAATAATTACGGAAGTTAAATAAGAATTCAACAACGAAACAAAAACTAGATAGAGATTCAGGATTTGATGATTGAGTGAAATCTTACAAAAGCTATATATATCATTATTTTTATTATTAATTTTATTATCAAGTTTTATCGTAATAAACATGATTTAATTATATATAATACATAAAAATACTTAAATATATTTATAAATTTGTTGGATACATTTTCAAAGAGATTGTTTAAAAATATTTATTTTAAACTAAAAAAATATGTTCAATGTATGTATGTATATATATATATATATCTTCACTATTTAGTAAAGGTTTCTTTATAAGTAAAAAAAATAAAGGGTAAATAATAAATGATAATAGTTATATAAAATATGATCTTTTATAAAATGCCTTGTTATACTATATGTTAGTACATTAATTAACGAGATAAAATTTAAGTATCTTATTTTAAAACCCTTTTTAATTATAAAACTTTAAACAACTGTTAATAACTAATATATATATATATATATATATATATTTACATACGTATATATGATTTTAACAATGAATCGGAAAACGACTAGTAAATGTGTTCGGTAGTTATGACAGTTTTACAAAAATACTACTTATTTAACATAGCTATGATATAACTTAATTTGATTAATCCTATTAATAGAAAAATGATTTAAAACAAGTAAATAAAGTAGAAAAAAATAACAAAACAATTAAAAAAAATGCTTCTTCCCGGATTCGAACCCGGGTAGACGGCTGCTCACGAGAACAACACCCACACACCCAAGCCACAGGGCTGGTGTGTTAAGTTGTTTAACATCTTCATCTGAAAAGCTTTATACAGAAACCATAATTTTCCCCAATTGATTATATAAACCCTAATTACCCAATCCATTTATTTGTTCATAGTTTGATAAATTAATGTTGGGTTAACGTAATATTGATTAAGGCGAGTATGATAATAGTGAAAATTACCAGATTTGATTACGTAATGGCAGAGAACGGCCAACCCGCTCACACGGCGTGTTCTTGAGTTCGTTAGGTGACGAGACGGCGAGGTTAGTCTGAATTGAGTTAGGGTTTTAGTTGACGATGATATAAGGGTTGTGTATCTGGGTTTAATCTCATTATGGTGGTCTATAAGTTGTATGTTCATAAACGGGTCTTCGACGTTTTGTTAAATTAGTCATTATGCATCAATATTGATCGAGTTTCTTAATCCACTGCGTCGGTAGGCCGTATAATAGGAAGGAGAATAATAATCCCAGAGCAATTCCAAGATTAACGCGAAGATTTAGGCTCAAGCAATTATACAGGTCACGGGTTTGCTATAAGGGTCGGGTTTGGATATTATATATGGGTTGGGTAAATGGGTAAAAGGGTTAAAATAATATAATATTGCAGAATTTGCAAATAAGTCCCCATAGTTAGAAGGTGGAAACATTTTTGGGTATAAGTTTAACTAAGGGTTGAGATTGTTATAATTTGAAAGTTAATAATAATATATATTACATAAATAATTAAGAAATAATATATTAATAATTAATCTTTTCGATAAACGTGATATTTTACGAATAAAATTTCCCGAATATAAAAACGAGTCGGGTAATGAAATTTGGAAAATCCGAGTTGTTACATTTTAAACTTCCACAATATTCTCCAAACACTCATCAAGTTCCTTTCGATCTTTCACCAGGTTAGTTCAAATCCTTCTTTTTTCTTTCGAAATTATGGGTGCTCGTAAGGATTTATCGGTCAGTTATTCCCGATTAACTCAAGAGGAAGTCGAATCATTTTCCCTTGATTGGGGTATAGGTTTACAGTTTAAACCGGTTTCTCCGTCGGCCGACGCTTCGATCGATCATTGTCCGGCGGGTTCAATTGCCCTTTGTTGTCGCCACTTTGTGTTTTCGAACCTTTGCCATCCGTTTTCAATTTTTGTTTTGAACGTGTTAGAGTATTATCATGTGTCTTTTGGTTAGATTCACCCCTTAGGGCTTGCTAGGGTTTGGAGACAACCCGAGGCCGTTTTGAATGAGCCGGAGCCGTCTGAATCGGAGTTGAACGATGTGTTTTTGAAATCTATTAGGAAGTGTCTGTCACGTCTTCGTCCTCTTCCCGAACATCTTCTCATTTTGTTAGGAATTAGCAAGTTGTGGGATAAGCCTAATCGGGATCCCTTGCTTATGAGAGATGATAAGGGTATGTGTTTGCTTATCTTGCACTTGTTTTGTTTCCCTGATATGCATATTGATAGATTCCCTTTGTTTTTGTAGTTATGTCGGCTTTGGATTTTTTGAAGTGTGATGATACTTCCGATATTGGATTTGGGGATGCTGCGGCTACTGTTGGGGAAAACGTTGTGGTTCGAGGAAAGAGAGTAGGTTCGAAGGTTCTGGATATGTGGGAGTTCCGAACATTAAAGGTTTTACTAAGTCTACTGCTACTATGGTTTCTACCCGCCGTTCCAATCGGCGTTTGTTGAAGTCTTCTGGTCCAACATCTTCACATGACCCATTGAATGTTAGCGATGATGTTCAAGTTGCTGAGGATCAAGGTCTGAGTGTAGAGGCGGAGAAGGAGCAGGGTTTGGTTGTTTCTAAGAAGAAGAAATCGGTTGGTAAAAAGGTTTTAGCACCTACTGTTCGAGGGTTGGATGGAAATTAGGTTTATGTTCCTGGTTGGAATGTTAAAGTTGGTGATAGCTTTAAGGATCCAGAGGTTTGCGCTGATGTTTTGGCTAACTTTGCTCCCCCTGGGGTTCGTGATACCATATCTGAGATGGAGGGTGATGCCATGCTTTCAAGGCTAATTCTTAGCTCTTGCAACCTTTCAGCCCTCTTAGCTGAGGGTGTTAGTCGCTTTCGGAAGGGGATGCAAGAGTTTGAGGAATTTTCTAAGAAGAAAGAAAGGATGAAGGCTT
This sequence comes from Bidens hawaiensis, assembly GCF_021521415.1. Lineage (NCBI taxonomy): Eukaryota > Viridiplantae > Streptophyta > Magnoliopsida > Asterales > Asteraceae > Bidens > Bidens hawaiensis. The sequence goes on from NW_027496804.1 coordinate 32,262, forward strand.
CTATGACGGCGATGAAAAAAGGTGTTGACGGTTTTTCAAAGAAGGAGGAGGATTATGTGAAGAAGATTGATGAGCTTTTCCCGTAGTCATGAGATTGAGGTTGCCGGGTTGAAGAAAAAGATGGAAGCTGATAGGGTTAAGCTGGAAGCTGATAGGGAAGCCTTGGAGGTTCTATAGAAAGCCTTTGATATGGAGAAGGAAGGCTTGAAGGCTTCAGTCACCCAAGCTACTAACGACAACCGGTGGCTGATTGAGCATGGGTTTCATCAGGTTGTGACTTACCTGCTTCATTCTTCCAAATTTAACTCAGTGTTGGGTGGTGTTTACACGAAGCTGCTGAACTATGGGAAACACTTGGGTTTGGTTGCTGGCTTCAAACTTCATGAGGCTGGTCAACCCTTGGAGCAATCGCCTATGTTCAATCGTGAAGCTTCCAAGCTTTTTTCGGATACGTTCATGCAATGGAAAGGCTTACTTACCCCTACGTGGGTGAAGTTTCATCTAGTTTCGGTAAACCTCTTTCTGTTTTACAGGGTTTAAAGCCGGCTGGGCTTGATGAGAAGGTTCGCTCTGAGGTGCTTGAGTCTTTATCCAAGAAGCGTTCCCGCTCTAGTGATAGTGAGGAGACCTTATCCGGAGATAGTGGCGGGTCTCATGTGGCCAGTCTCGAAGGTTCAGCTGTTGCTGGTGGCGACCCAAAAGAGAAGAAGTTTAAGAAAGGTAAGAGTGGTGAGGCTAGTACTTCAAAACCTGCCTCTGATGTTTGAACAATTAATTCGTAGCTATCTTAGCACTTTGAACAATGTTATGTACTATAAACAATTTAGGTTTAGCATGGAACCCTTAAGGTTTCTGCTTTATGGTTCTTGTTGGCCTTGTTGGCCGTTTGAACACTTTTATGAGAATCTTTGTGATTTCCTTGTTTAGCCTGGATGGCTACTATGGATGCTTGTTATGGCCTTAAAAGGCTTCTTTATTAATCGTAGTGTTTGATGTTTTGTATTTTTGTTGCTTGTCTTGTATGTTTGATGTGTTTTTTAGCTAATTTTCCTTAAAAAGTTTTAGTGCTGCAGTCACTTTAGCTTCAAGGCTTCATTAGGTAAAAAGCACATGTTATATATCCTTTATATCATTAATTAATGTATGTATGTTTCGTAAACTTTTTTCAAAGCTTAAGGAACGAATTGATGTAGGCTGTTCAAACCCGTCTATGAGGCAAGTTTTGTTTGAAAAATTTTCTAAGTCTCATAGAGTTGGATTGATATAGGAACTCACCCCTTATATAGGTTCATTTAACCCTTGAACCTATTGAGCGATGTGGCCTGGGAGCTCATCCCCTTACATGGCCCTTTCCACAGAGTTTCTTGCTAGGTTCTCAACCTGATTATAGGATAGTAAAGACAAGTTATGATAAAGACTTCATCATTCATTCAAGAGGTTGTTGTTTACAAAAAGGAGAATTATACATCTCTTGAGATACATTTTAAGATCTTGACTAGGCATGGAACCTTTTAAGGGTTTTGTCGTTCCAGTGTCTTGGAAGCTTTTTGCCTTCTGCGTCGGCCAGTTTGTAGGATCCACCCTTGTGAGCTTTAAGGATTGTATATGGTCCTTCCCACTTTGGGCCGAGTTTTCCTTGGTTTTCTTTCTTGCTAGCCTCGTTGTTTCGGAGTACAAGATCTCCTGGCCTGAAACGTTCATGTTTCACTCTTGCATTGTAATAAGCTTCCATTTTCTGCTTGTACTTAGCCTCTTGCATTGCGGCTTGGTCTCGAATTTCTTCAAGGAGTTGCAAATTCAACATGGTCTCATTGTTGTTTGATTCGAGATCCATGTTGAGTGTTCTTTGAGTCACAACTCCGACTTCTGCTAGGTTTACGGCTTCTGATCCGAACACTAAGCTGTAAGGTGTTCGTTTGTGACTTGTTTTTTCGGTCGTTCTTATTGCCCATAGAACGTTTGGGAATTCTTCAATCCCATTGCTGTTATGTCTTCCCAGCCTTTCTTTGATTCCTTTCACAACGTTTATGTTTGTTCTTTCAACTTGGCCATTGGATTGTGGGTATGCTACTGAGCTGAACACTTGGGTGATTCTGAATTCCTTGCACCATGTGCTAAAAGGCTTCTCAGCAAATTGTTTCCCATTATCCGTGACCAACACTCTTGGCAGCCCATACCGACAAATGATGCTTTCCCATACAAAGTCGATGACTTGTTTGCTCGTTATATTTGCAAGTGGTTTGACTTCAGGCCACATGGTGAAGTAGTCCACGGCTACTAACAGAAATTTAACCCCACCCTTGGCTGGTGGGAATGGCCAACGATATGCATTCCCCACTTGTGGAATGGCCAAGCCGATGAGATGGGAAATAGATCGTGTTTAGGGATTTTGAGAACCGGCGCATGAATTTGACAAGCTTCACATTTCTTAAGTTGTTCTGTTGCATCTCGGTGCATCGTGGGCCAGAAGTATCCGAGGTTCATCAATTTTTCAACCACCGTTCTTGGCCCAAAATGAGCTCCGCATATCTCCTCGTGAACCTCTTTGATCAGATATTGACTTTGTTCTGGGCCCACGCATCTTAGTAGTGGTGCAAGGTAAGCTTTTTTATAAAGGGTTTCTCCTTGCAACACATACTGTCGAGACTTGATTCGAACCCTTTCAGCCTCTGTCTGGTCCAGAGGTAACTCACCATTTTTGAGGAACTTTTCTATGGAAGTCATCCAATTGGGACCGTCTTCAGTGATTACATCTTGAAACTCCAATTCTTGAATTGAAGGAGTTTTCAGCACTTCTACCAATACTTTCTTGTGAGGTGTGCAAATTTGAGGGATGCTAATTTGCTCAGGGCATCATCTCTTTTGTTTTGTGATCTTGGGACTTGTTTGATGGTGCATTCTTGAAACGTGTTCATCAATTCCTTTGCCTTATCACGACACTTCTTCATGTTGGGCTCTTTTGCTACATAGCTATCATTGACTTGACTTGAAACAAGCAACGAGTCTGTGAAGACTTGTAGCTTTTGGATCTTCATCTCTTTGGCAAGTTTCAGACCACCGATCAATGCTTCATATTCAGCTTCGTTGTTGGTGGTCTGAAATTCAAGTCGGAGAGCATATGTGAATTCTAACCCTTCAGGGTTGATTAAAATGAGCCCAGCTCCTGACCCTTCAATGCTGGAAGCTCCATCGGTAAAAAGCTTCCAAACTTCAGGGTCAGAAGGTTCAATGGTAGTTGTTTGTATTTCAGGAATGACTTGCTTTGGGATTTCTACAATGAAATCCACTAGGATTTGGGCTTTGACAGCTTTTCTTGGGACATAGGTGATGTTATATTCACCTAGCTCCACAGCCCATTTGGCCAATAGGCCTGAATTTTCTGGTTTTTTAAGCACACACTTGATGGTTTTGTCAATGACCACTTGTATAGGGTGTGCTTGAAAGTACCTTCGAAGCCTTCTGGCAGTTTGAATTAAAGCCAGAGCAAGTTTTTTCAAAGGAGGATATTTGATCTCTGCCAGTTTTAACGTTTTACTAAAGAAATAAACGGGTACCTGAACTTTGTTTCATTAGATGGTTAGGACCGCGCTTAACGCTTCTTCAGCTACCGAGAGATAGACAGAGATTAGTTCTCTTGTTTCGGGGGCTGCAATAGCTGGAAGTGAAGCCAAGTGTTGCTTCATTTGACTGAAGGCTTCTTCCACTTCTTCCGTCCACCTGAAATCTTTTTTATTGGTGCAACCTTTTAGCGTTTTGAAGAAGGGTAAGGATTTCTCAACGAGCTTGGAGGTAAAACGCTTCAAGGCTGCAAGCCTTCCGTTTAGACTTTCCACTTCTTTTTTGCTTTGTGGAGATTTAGTTTCAAGAACAGCCCTGACTTTGTTGGGATTGGCTTTTATGCTTTGTTTCCCCACAATGTGTCCCAAAAACTTGCCTTCTTCGAACCCGAATGAACATTTTCCGGTATTGAGTTTCATGTTGATCTTCCTCAGGTTTTGGAAGGTTTCTTGTACGTCATCGAGCATTTGATGCTCGGTCTTGCTTTTGATTACCAGATCATCGACATAAGCTTCCAGGTTTCTGCTAATTTGGCTAACAAATGCTTTGTCAATCAAACGTTGATAGGTTACCCCAGCATTTCGTAGGCCAAAAGGCATCTTTTGATAACAAAAAAAACCCTTGTCCGTGTGGAATGCAGTTTTTTCTTCATCTTCCACTTTCATGAGAATTTGATGATAACCCTTGTAAGCGTCGAGAAAACACTTAAGGGATGGCCGGTTAAAGAGTCAACCTTGAGGTCCATCTCGGGTAAGGGATAGCAATCCTTCAGACATGCTTTGTTCAAGTCTTTGAAGTCGATGCATATCTTCCAAGACTTGTCAGGCTTTCGAACCATGACTGTATTAGCCACCCAAGATTGATATTTGACCTCTCGTAGGATCCCAACCAGGACAAACTTTTCAACCTCTTGGCATGCTGCCAAGCTTTTTTCAGGAGCTAGAATCCGTTTCTTTTGGACAACAGGCTTGACATAGGGGGGTATTTTTAGCTCATGCTCTGCAATGTTTCGAGGGATGCCCGTCATGTCTTCTGGGCACCAAGCAAAGACATCACTATAGTGTATCAGCAGCTTTTCGAGGTGTGAGAGAGTTTCTTTGGAAAGGCTTGTGTTTACCGGTACATTTTGTTCAGGGTACTTGGGGTTTATGATCAAGCCTTGTTCGTCGTTTTGGTTTTTTGAACTTTCCCCTTTAACCGTGTAAACTTCTTGGGTAGGTTGAAGGGTTGCAATTCCCCTGTCGGTGGGAAACTTTACGGCACCTTGACCAACCGAGACAGCCATGTTGAACGCACATGTTCTGGCCTTCCTATGATTACATCATAGTTGGAAGGTATGTTGATAACCACAAAAGTGAGTGGTTTAGTTTTCCTCATCTTGCCATCACTAAAACAAACATCAAGGGTTAGTTGGCCCAAAGGCTTCAAAGGTATGTCGGCGATACCTTTTATAGATGTCCCAAAGGGTTAAAGCCTTGAACGTTCTTCCTTACTTCGTCGGTTGAAGAACCTTTCATACATGATCTCTGTGGCCGCCTGATATGGTTTAAAATATACATGTTATTATATAAATATTCCCTACAATTTTCTAGTATTTTGAGCCAGTTTTTTGTTAAATATATTTCTATTTGGCTCATAATTGGATTTTAAAGATTAAATTTTTAAATAAGCTAAAATAAAGTATTTATGCTAAACTTGAGACCACAACGACATCAAAGTAATAATTGGTGGAATAAATAGCCACATATTTTATGGAGTTTCATGTTCACATGCTTAATAAAAGATAATTCCACGTTAACCATGCTCCAATTACTTATGATTTTTATTTTTTTTACAAAGTGCGGGAGAACTCGTTGAACTATTTTAAATGGACTTCAAGGCTAAGCAAGTAAACAAAAAGAGAAAGAGAATTGGGCCTATAAAATTAAAGTTTGTGAAGTTTGGAGTGGGCTCAAGTTTTATTAATTATAGAAAATTATTAAAACCCTACGTTATATATAATAAAAAGTGACGGAGCAGAGAAGAATAAGAGGGGTTTTGCGGGTACTGTTTGTAAGGTTTTGGTGGTTCACACGTGACATCAAAAGACATATAGTATTGGTTTTGGATCTTTGGACTTGCGGAGAAAGTCAGAGGGAAAAAGAGAATAATATATATAATATTATTAGAGAGACAAATTGGGTTTTGTGGACGGCAGTGAAAAAAAAACAATAACTTGTGGTCTTGTGAATTTGTCTAACCTTTTGCTTGATTGGTATTTGTAGTGGTGGTGTTCACGTGAAACAGAAGAAGAAGAAGAAGAGTATAACTATTATTATTATTTCTTTGGTTGCTGTTCTTGATTTGGACGAAGTCAACGAAAAGAAGAATACATAATTGGTTTGTTTTATTAACTTTTTGATATGAATTATTTTTGTGAACTCATTATTAGTTTTGTTTCCTTTATTATTGTTATGAGTAGCTAAACTTTTATACTACCTAGGTTTTGGTTGAGCACTATGTTATATTAATTGTTTGACGAACTATTATTTGACGTTGGTTGATTTAGTATTATGGTAAAGTTTTTTATTGGTTTGGTCATGATATTGTTGCATGATAGAATCTAGTTTATTGCTTTAATATTTACTCCACTTGTGTTTAATAGTTTTTGGTGATTGTTAGACGCATGATTAGGTTGTCTACTTTGTGTTTTCAACTTGTTTGCGGTTTATGGTCGAAACAATCGTAGGAATAAGTATTGAAAGTGGTTTAGATTTTATTGTTCTTTCACTAGAGAGACCGGGAGATAATTTAGTGTTGTGTCATCTTTGTCTTTTGCGAGTTTGGGTAATAATTGCACGGGAGTGGGTTATCCTAGGTCCCTTAGATTATTGTGATACAAGTTTTGTTCATGTTAATTAAAAATATCCCCTTTATATTAATATATATTGTATCCGAAGAGACCGGGAGGTGATTTGGGTTGTGGGGTACCATAGTATTATTAGGTAATGTAAGACTGGGAGGTGATCCAATCCTTTAACAATTGAGCTTCACATGTCATTAGAGTTCTAGGGTGTTGTTGGTGAGGCCGGGAGGAGATCTAGCGTATTTTAGTGGTCTTTAATGTCATATTTTTTTAAGATATTGTTTTGCAACCAAGTCAAGTTCTTTAGCTATTAAGTTTAACTAGTAGGATTCCATTACCTAGGTAGTCGTTTCTCATATTTGTTTTAAAACCCGATTTTTTATGAAGTTTTATTTTTAGTTTAATTATTAATTAGTGAAGCATTATTAGTTTAAGAAATATAAAAAGAATTCTAAAAATCGAAAAAAAGTCTAGGTTAGTAATCTTTTAGGTTTAATAATTAGAGTTTACCCATAGTGTCCAAGGTTCGATATCCGTTCTTACTTGCTAACTACATTGCGACCGGTACACTTGCCGATTGTGTGTTTTTAGGTGAATTCGGTAAAACTTGGTTTTTTAATATTAGATACGATTTTCACACATCAAGTTTTTGGCGCCGTTGCCGGGGACACTGGCAAATTCTTTGTTTAAATCGAGTTGATTATCTGATCTGTTTATTTGTTTATTTGTTGTTTTTAGTTAGTTGTTATTTTTCCTTTAGGTGCCTTTATTTGCTATTTGTGCCTTTAGGTTTAGTTTTTCCTTAAAAAAATTAACATTAAAAAAATAAAAGTAAAAAAAATAATAAAATAATTTTTATTTCAGTTGATGCATAATACTCGTTCTCAAGGCCACCTTTATTCACTGCATCAAAAGAGCCTGAGAGAGAGTTTCAGGAGCGACTTAAGGAGACTACAGATAGCGAGAGCGATTCACCCGTCATCCAGGTTAGCGTCTTTACTCCTAGAATATATATGGGCGACGCCATACCACCGAGACAAACCGTTCATGCTATAGCCAACGATGGCATCATGGGAGCCCGATCCGCAATTGTCCGACCTGCCGCGACTAATAACCAAAACTGGCAAATTCCCTCTCACGTCATGAATTCAATCACTAATTCTGCTCAGTTCCACGGCTTGGATGACGAAGATGCTCCGGGACACCTGTCCTGATTCGTGCGGATCTGCGACACTTTTAATATTAATAATATCTCATCGGACGTCATTCATCTTAAGTTATTCCCGTTCTCACTTTCTGGTCGTGCTGCTACATGGTTTGACTCTCTTCCAAATGCTTCAATCGCCACATGGGCCGACTTGCAATCCAAGTTCCTTAGGAAGTATTTCCCTCCATCAAAGGTCGGGCGCCTACGCGAGAAAATCCGTTCTTTTCATATGGACCCCGACGAGTCTAATTATTCTGCGTGGGAGCGTTTCCAAACTCTTATACGCCGTTGTCCTCAGCATGGCCTAAACTATTGGGCTGTGGTTGAAAAATTCTATAACGGTCTTACTCCCGAAACCCAACAACGGTTCAATACCGCAGCTAGAGGAAACATGCTCGATAAACTCACCATAGATGAGGATGAAGAAATGTTCGAGAGCATTGCATTAGGGGATCAACATACACCGAGTAGAAGGTCTGTCTCGGCTGCCAAGGCCGCAGCCATTTCAGCATCACGTGGAGTGCATCATGTTGATCAGAATACTAGTATGTCAGCGGATGTGGAGGCACTCAAGAGGGAGATGAAAGAGCTTAAGTTTCAAGCTCGTAGGTGCGAGATATGTCGTGGAAATCACGAGACAGCCGATTGTCCCGTTGATTCTCAGGAGGAGGTAGATTTTCTTGCTAATCAAAACCGTACCTTCAATTCTGGGTGGCGAAACAATAATTCTAACTGGCGGGCAGGTAACACCGGTTATCAGCAACGCCAGAATCTGTTCCAAGAACCCGCTCCCGAACCTGCTCCTATACCAAATAGTACTTCCAAGATCGAGAAGATGTTGGCTAATCAATCTCAATTGTTAAATCAGCTCTTACAAAATGATGCCAACACCAAATCCACTCATATGCAGCATGAGACGTTCATGAAGGGACAACAGGTCGCATTTCAGAATCTTGAGGCCAAGTTTGGTGAGTTGTCCACAAAGATTGATCAACGACCCTCGGGGAGTCTTCCAAGTAACACCGTCCCTAATCCCGGTCCCACCTATTCTAAACCATTTCAAAATGTTCAGGCCAAGGCAGTGACCACCAGGTGTCGTTAGAGATACACCAAGTAAGGAGGAAGTTGATGAGGAGTTGGAGTTAGAGACACCGCCTGACAAGGTGAACCAGAGGCGTGGCCCAGCAAGTACCTCACGGTCAGGCGATGCATTAGTTGAGAACGAAAAGCAGGTTGAACAGGAGCCGGTGCGCGTCTATAAGCCAAAACCTCCATATCCCGGTCGTCTAGTGAAGAAGAATGATTCGGAGCAGTACTCTAGGTTTCTCGACATGCTTAAGAAGCTCCACGTGAAAATTCCGTTTATTGAAGCTCTCGCGAACATGCCAAAACACGCCAAGTTTCTGAAAGATTTGTTCACTAATAAAAAGAAACTTGAGGAGTTTTCGACTGTTACTCTTAGTGAGGAGTGTTCTGCCGCTGTACAGAACAAGCTTCCTAGGAAGATGACAGATCCGGGCAGCTTTACCATTCCTTGCTTGATTGGTAATCTTCATGTTAGCAATGCTTTGGCCGACCTCGGTGCAAGCATTAACCTCATGCCCTATTCTGTGTTTGCCAAACTTAACGTGGGAGAGCTGTTTCCCACCCGAATGAGTATCCAGCTGGCAGACCGATCTGTGAAGTTCCCAAGGGGCATTGTGGAGAACATGTTGGTGTAGGTGGACAAATTCATCTTTCTGGTCGACTTTGTCATTCTTGATATTTACGAGGACTCGAATGTTCCGCTCATCCTCGGCCGTCCTTTCTTAGCCACCACACGCGCTCTCATTGATGTTGCCGATGGCAAATTGACTCTTCGAGTTCATGATGACACAGTCACATTCGACATGAGAAATCCATGAGGCATGCTCAGCAGCATGATGACACTCTCTATTTCATTGACACTTTCATGATGCATGTAGGCGACTATCTTACGAAGGTCTGCCAGAGAGACGCGTCCGACACTCAGATCATCGATGTGGAGAATCAGTCATTCAAGATGACAGAATTTGATTTTGAGTTGCGGGAGAAGGAGGAGCAGCAGTTACCTGAGGCAGGGGGGCACGAGCCAATCATGAGGTCCCAAATATTTTCTAACGTCCTTGCAGTTGAAGAGCGAGAGTTTCCGATTGAAAAACCATCTGTTGAGAACCCCCCATCTTTAGAGCTAAAAGATTTACCATCTCACCTCGAGTATGCGTTTTTAGGGGAGGGGTCTCAACTTCCCGCTCTTCGAGTTTGGAGACGGAGGAGAAGGAGAAATTGATGGTTGTTCTGAAATCTCATAAGCATGCCATTGCATGGAAGCTTATGGATATCAAAGGTATAAAACCGTCATTTTGCACGCATAAAATCTTTATGGAAGACGAGTTTAAACCTGTGGTTCAGCCGCAGAGGAGGCTAAACCCGAACATGCAGGAGGTTGTCAAGAAGGAGGTTATTAAGTTGCTCGATGCTGGTTTGATTTTTCCGATATCCGACTCCGCGTGGGTTAGCCCAGTCCAGGTGGTCCCTAAGAAGGGCGGTATGACAGTTATCACGAATGAAAAGAATGAGCTCATACCGACACAGACTGTAACAAGGTGGCGAGTTTGCATCGACTACCGCAGACTTAACGAGGCCACACGAAAGGACCACTTCCCGCTTCCATTCATCGATCAGATGCTTGAGCGTTTGTCAGGACAGCAGTTCTACTGATTACTTGATGGCTTTTCCGGTTATTTCCAGATCCCCATCGCCCCGTGTGATCAGGAGAAGACCACATTTACATGTCCCTTTGGCACATTCGCATACCGACGCATGCCATTCGGATTATGCAACGCTCCAGCCACATTTCAGCGGTGCATGGTGGCCATTTTTCATGACTTAATCGAGGATTCCATGAAAGTGTTTATGGATGATTTTTCTGTCTTTGGAAATTCCTTCGATGATTGTCTGCGTAACTTAGATCGAGTGCTTGCTAGATGTGAAGAGACGAACCTTATGCTTAATTGAGAGAAATGTCATTTTATGGTTCGTGAGGGTATTGTTTTAGGTTATAAGATTTCTAGTGCGAGGATTGAGGTAGATAGAGCTAAGGTAGACACCATTTCCAAACTTCCACTGCCCACTTCTGTGAAGTCTATTCGTAGTTTTTTAGGTCATGCGGGATTCTATCGCCGATTTATTAAAGATTTCTCGAAAATCTCCCGTCCGATGACCCAGCTTCTAGAGAAAGATAGGCTGTTCGATTTTAATGGGGAGTGTTTGAGGGCCTTTGAGTTCATTAAGGAGAGGTTAGTGAGTGCTCCTATTCTTGTTACTCCAGATTGGACTCTTCCGTTTGAGATCATGTGTGATGCGAGCGATTTTGCTGTTGGAGCCGTGTTAGGGCAACGTCGAGAGAAACATTTTCATCCCATCTATTATGCTAGCAAGACCCTTAACGATGCTCAGGAGAATTACACCACGACAGAGAAGGGGCTTCTTGCGGCTGTTTTCGCGTGTGATAAATTTCATTCATATCTCGTGCTTTCTAAGACTATCATTTTCTCTGATCATGCAGCTCTGCAGTACTTGTTCGCTAAGAAAGATGCGAAGCCTCGAATCCTTCGTTGGATCCTTTTGCTTCAGGAGTTCGATATAGAAATTAAAGATAAAAGAGGGGCTGAAAACGTCACCGCCGACCACTTGTCACGGCTAGAAAATTCCGACATGGACAAGACCCGGGAACAGGGAATTGGTGATGACTTCCCGGGTGAGACTTTATTTTATGTAAAGGCAAGTGATGAGGGGTTTCCATGGTTTGCTGATCTTTCGAATTATCTATCCTCTGGTGAGTTAGTGCCCGGACTGACATATCAGCAAAAGAAGAAGTTCTTTGCAGATATCAAGTTCTACATTTGGGAGGATCCGTACCTATTCCGTATTGGTTCGGATCAGGTGATTCGGCGATGTGTTTTTGGTGATGAAGCTCGTAGTATTCTTCGACATTGTCATGAGGGCCCGACTGGTGGCCATTTTGGTGCGACTTATACCGCCAAACGCGTGTTTGATGCGGGATTCTATTGGCTGACTATTTTCCGTGACGCGCATGAGTTTGTTCGTTCGTGTGATGCGTGTCAGAGAGCTGGAAACATCTCATCCCGAAATGAGATGCCCCAAAACCCCATCCAGGTGATTGAGATCTTCGATATATGGGGCATTGATTTTATGGGTCCATTTCCTATGTCTAGAGGGAATAGATACATTCTCGTTGCGGTCGACTATGTGTCCAAATGGGTGGAGGCTCAAGCATTACCTAGAAATGACGCGCGAGTTGTAGTGGGATTCCTTCGAAAACTCTTTGCTCGATTCGGTACTCCTAAGGCCCTGATCAGTGATCGGGGTACCCACTTTTGTAATGCTCAGATGGATAAGGTTCTGAAACGTTATGGGGTCACCCATCGACTTTCTACGGCCTACCATCCTTAAACTAGCGGTCAAGTGGAAAACACCAATCGTAGTATTAAGAGGATCTTAGAGAAAACAGTTGGGAATAGTCGCGGAGACTGGGCTGAAAAGCTAGATGATGCACTCTGGGCCTTCCGTAATGCATTCAAAACACCTATCGGTACCACTCCCTTTCGGCTAGTTTATGGAAAGGCGTGTCATCTTCCAGCTGAGTTAGAACATCGTGCGTATTGGGCGTTAAGAGCTGTAAATCTTGATTTATCTGCGGCAGGAAAGAATCGGTTTCTTCAGATTCATGAGGTTGAGGAGCTACGGAACGAGGCATATGAAAGAAGTTGGGGGTGTAAGGAGCGGACAAAGGAACGTCATGATAAACATATCAAGGTTCCCAAAGAGTTTAAGTGTGGGGATAAGGTGCTTTTGTATAATTCCCGGTTGAAGTTGTTTCCCGGTAAATTGAAATCCCGACGGGCTGGTCCGTTTGTTGTGAAAGAGGCATTTCCTTATGGAACGATTGAGATAGAGGCTGACGATGGACATTCTTGGAAAGTGAATTGGCATAGACTGAAGCATTATGTTGGAGGTCCACTTGGTGATCACGAGGAGGAGGCGATCTACCTTAATCCGCCTGGAGAGTAGAAGAGGAGAGCACACTCGGGACTTTGCCCGAGTTATAGAGTTTGTATAAACCTTAGTTGCATTATTTTCTTTTATTTTTATTTTGCTTTATTTTATTTTTCTTTGAGTCTTTTTAGTCTTTAGAGTCTGTTTGATGTCTGCTTTGGGTTGTTTTGAGTTTTATTTTCAGGATTGGATTTTCTCGTTCGTACTCAATCACCATTTGGATGAGGATTTTTCTGAACCTATCATATTGTAGAGGAAACCCAGAAGCTGCGGCCGCGAATGAAATGCTATACGGTCGCTTTGCAACGAGACTTTTGAAGATAACTGCATTATTACCAGGGGAGTCTGTTCCAATTTATTGTTTTACTTGCTTACATTTTTTTCATTCTGCTTTATTTTCTGCCTTTTTCTATTCCTACATTGGGGACAATGTAGATTTTAAGTGTGGGGATGGGAACTGACGTTTTCTTTTGGTTAAAAAAAAGTTTAAAAAACTTAAAAAAAAAATAAAATAAATAAAAATAAAAAAACAGTTTCAAATTTTATTATAAAAAAAGAAAAAATATAAAATATAAAAATAAAAAAAATGGTTAAAAAAAGTTCAAAAAAAATGTCTCGAAATTTTAATGAAATTTTTTGCAAATAATGGAAAATGATAGAAAAATTTGAGATTGGTTTTTAAAACTACTATTATATATGAGATTAAATAAAAGATAACGCACTAAACTTGGGATGTGTCGGTAGGCCCAACTAGTATTGATAGTCCTCTTTAGCAAGTTTTTATATATATAATAATTTGAAAAACGGTGAAACCGAATTTCGATGCTTAGGGAGGATTCTAAAAACTTTGAGATGGTAAGACTTAGATGCACTCAAACCAGCACACCGCCACATGTCCATCTTTTTACGAGCTTAGAAATAGTTATATACTTTAGGGTGATATAAAAAAAAGAAAAGAAAAAAAGATTGAAAAAAAAAGTATGTTTTGAAAGTTTGTTATGTATTGTATTATCCAAAGTTGTTCAAGAAAAGCAAATGCTTTTCCGTTGGTCAACAACCAACCACATACACCGCCAAAGAAGTCTGGCGTAAAACAAGACTTCTCAAGTCCTGCTTACTATTACTATAAATAAAGTAGTAAGTAAAAGAAGTCAACAACTGAAGTCCTTATGAACCCACCGAATCCAAATATTATTTTTGAGGGGCAACCAACCCCTACTGATTCAGCCAAAAAGTAATAGGAATTAGACCTAACACGATTCCAAAAAGAAAAACTTAAAGCATTTTGTTTTATTTGAAAGGGGAAAAAAGAAATATAGGGTTCCAAACCTAAATAAACATCCGAATCACCCATGAATCTCAATGACCAAGAATTGGCAATTGACGCGGGAATGAACTATTTAATACCTGGAATCTCACAGAAAGATTCATCATCTGTTACAAAAAGACCTGGACGATAATCCCTACCCTCGGTAGCTTACGAGTTTACGTCCATCCCTGGTCGGGTACAGTTTCCTTTTTCTTTCTCCCTTGTAGCCGTTACCCGAATTCGCGCAAGTGTGTCCACACCCCCCAAACTGACTTGACGAGGAATCCATTCTCGCGAACAAACACAACCCCTACACACACCTAGGAGCACCACTTCCTGCATATCCATACAAGACCCGAAGATATGTATTGTAAAATGCCAAAAAAGCATTTTTTTTAAGTTAGTAAAAGAGGCCAAAGATGCACATACTAGACGCGACTTAGAGTTTACGTGTTACCAAGGGGATAGTGACTCTGAGGATACACTATTGGGGCTCGAAGGTTCTTAGTCAATAAATAAGACAAAGTCCAATAATATTTAGGAATAGCTCGTACGACCTCCACATGACCATTCATCCATCAAATTTCACCGAGTGCATCTAATTAGTACCATCAACGAGTCTTTGCCTTATGGTGATTTGTCAAACCAGTTTGCTTTGACTCTAGTTTTTCTAGCTCTCTTTATCTGAGATGGGGTAGGTATAGCCGTGGTATTTGAACTTAAAACGGCTAATGCAATTGGGGGTTTAATAGGCTAGTGGTTGGGTTTAAGTGGACAACAATATCGGCAATCGCGGTTTTTGCGTTTATCTGTGCTTAAAAGATAACCTATATGTTTTGAAAACTAGTCTTGAATTCTGATTCCATTGCAATATATATATATTTTTCGGGGACGAAAAAGATTTAAGTGTGGGGATATTTGATATGGTTTAAAATATACATGTTATTATATAAATATTCCCTACAATTTTCTAGTATTTTGAGCCAGTTTTTTATTAAATATATTTCTATTTGGCTCATAATTGGATTTTAAAGATTAAATTTTTAAATGGGCTAAAATAAAGTATTTATGCTAAACTTGAGAGCACAATGGCATCAAAGTAATAATTGGTGGAATCAATGGCCACATATTTTATGGAGTTTCATGTTCACATGCTTAATAAAAGATAATTCCACGTTAACCATGCTCCAATTACTTATGATTTTTATTTTTTTTACAAAGTGCGGGAGAACTCGTTAAACTATTTTAAATGGACTTCAAGGCTAAGCAAGTAAACAAAAAGAGAAAAAGAATTGGGCCTATAAAATTATAGTTGGTGAAGTTTGGAGTGTGGCTCAAGTTTTATTAATTATAGAAAATTATTAAAACCCTACATTATATATAATAAAAAGTGACGGAGCAGAGAAGAATAAGAGGGGTTTTGCGGCTACTGTTTTTAAGGTTTTGGTGGTTCACACGTGACATCAAAAGACATAGTATTAGTTTTGGATCTTTGGACTTGCGGAGAAAGTCAGAGGGAAAAAGAGAATAATATATATAATATTAATAGAGAGAAAATTGGGTTTTGTGGACGGCAGCGAAAAAAAACAATAACTTGTGGTCTTGTGAATTTGTCTAACCTTTTGCTTGATTGGTGTTTGTGGTGGTGGTGTTCACGTGAAGAAGAAGAAGAAGAAGAAGAAGATAATTATTATTATTATTATTTCTTTGGTTGCTGTTCTTGATTTGGACGAAGTCAACGAAAGAAAGAATACATAATTGATTTGTTTTATTAACTTTTTGATATGAATTATTTTTGAGAACTCATTATTAGTTTTGTTTCATTTATTATTGTTATGAGTAGCTAAACTTTTATACTACGTAGGTTTTGGTTGAGCACTATGTTATATTAATTGTTTGACGAACTATTATTTGACGTTGGTTGATTTAGTATTATGGTAAAGTTTTTTATTGGTTTGGTCATGATATTGTTGCGTAATAGAATCTAGTTTATTGCTTTAATATTTACTCCACTTGTGTTTAATAGTTTTTGGTGATTGTTAGACGCATGATTAGGTTGTCTACTTTGTGTTTTCAACTTGTTTGCGGTTTATGGTCGAAACAATCGTAGGAATAAGTATTGAAAGTGGTTTAGATTTTATTGTTCTTTCACTAGAGAGACCGGGAGGTAATTTAGTGTTGTGTCATCTTTGTCTTTTGCGGGTTTGGGTAATAATTGCACGGGAGTGGGTTATCCTAGGTCCCTTAGATTATTATGATACATGTTAATTAAAAATTCCCCATTTATATTAATATATATTGTATCCGAATAGACCGGGAGGTGATTTGGGTTGTGGGGTACCATAGTATTATTAGGTAAGGTAAGACTGGGAGGTGATCCAACCCTTTAACAATTGAGCTTCACATGTCATTAGAGTTCTAGGGTGTTGTTGGTGAGGCCGGGAGGAGATCTAGCGTATTTTAGTGGTCTTTAGTGTCATATTTTTTTAAGATATTGTTTTGCAACCAAGTCAAGTTCTTTAGCTATTAAGTTTAACTAGTAGGATTCCATTACCTAGGTAGTCGTTTCTCATATTTGTTTTAAAACCCGATTTTTTATGAAGTTTTATTTTTAGTTTAATTATTAATTAGTGAAGCATTATTAGTTTAAGAAATATAAAAAGAATTCTAAAAATCGAAAAAAAGTCTAGGTTAGTAATCTTTTAGGTTTAATAATTAGAGTTTACCCATAGTGTCCAAGGTTCGATATCCGTTCTTACTTGCTAACTACATTGCGACCGGTACACTTGCCGATTGTGTGTTTTTAGGTGAATTCGGTAAAACTTGGTTTTTTAATATTAGATACGATTTTCACACATCAAGTTTTTGGCGCCGTTGCCGGGGACACTGGCAAATTCTTTGTTTAAATCGAGTTGATTATCTGATCTGTTTATTTGTTTATTTGTTGTTTTTAGTTAGTTGTTATTTTTCCTTTAGGTGCCTTTATTTGCTATTTGTGCCTTTAGGTTTAGTTTTTCCTTAAAAAAAATTAACATTAAAAAAATAAAAATAAAAAAAATAATAAAATAATTTTTATTTCAGTTGATGCATAATACTCGTTCTCAAGGCCACCTTTATTCACTGCATCAAAAGAGCCTGAGAGAGAGTTTCAGGAGCGACTTAAGGAGACTACAGATAGCGAGAGCGATTCACCCGTCATCCAGGTTAGCGTCTTTACTCCTAGAATATATATGGGCGACGCCATACCACCGAGACAAACCGTTCATGCTATAGCCAACGATGGCATCATGGGAGCCCGATCCGCAATTGTCCGACCTGCCGCGACTAATAACCAAAACTGGCAAATTCCCTCTCACGTCATGAATTCAATCACTAATTCTGCTCAGTTCCACGGCTTGGATGACGAAGATGCTCCGGGACACCTGTCCTGATTCGTGCGGATCTGCGACACTTTTAATATTAATAATATCTCATCGGACGTCATTCATCTTAAGTTATTCCCGTTCTCACTTTCTGGTCGTGCTGCTACATGGTTTGACTCTCTTCCAAATGCTTCAATCGCCACATGGGCCGACTTGCAATCCAAGTTCCTTAGGAAGTATTTCCCTCCATCAAAGGTCGGGCGCCTACGCGAGAAAATCCGTTCTTTTCATATGGACCCCGACGAGTCTAATTATTCTGCGTGGGAGCGTTTCCAAACTCTTATACGCCGTTGTCCTCAGCATGGCCTAAACTATTGGGCTGTGGTTGAAAAATTCTATAACGGTCTTACTCCCGAAACCCAACAACGGTTCAATACCGCAGCTAGAGGAAACATGCTCGATAAACTCACCATAGATGAGGATGAAGAAATGTTCGAGAGCATTGCATTAGGGGATCAACATACACCGAGTAGAAGGTCTGTCTCGGCTGCCAAGGCCGCAGCCATTTCAGCATCACGTGGAGTGCATCATGTTGATCAGAATACTAGTATGTCAGCGGATGTGGAGGCACTCAAGAGGGAGATGAAAGAGCTTAAGTTTCAAGCTCGTAGGTGCGAGATATGTCGTGGAAATCACGAGACAGCCGATTGTCCCGTTGATTCTCAGGAGGAGGTAGATTTTCTTGCTAATCAAAACCGTACCTTCAATTCTGGGTGGCGAAACAATAATTCTAACTGGCGGGCAGGTAACACCGGTTATCAGCAACGCCAGAATCTGTTCCAAGAACCCGCTCCCGAACCTGCTCCTATACCAAATAGTACTTCCAAGATCGAGAAGATGTTGGCTAATCAATCTCAATTGTTAAATCAGCTCTTACAAAATGATGCCAACACCAAATCCACTCATATGCAGCATGAGACGTTCATGAAGGGACAACAGGTCGCATTTCAGAATCTTGAGGCCAAGTTTGGTGAGTTGTCCACAAAGATTGATCAACGACCCTCGGGGAGTCTTCCAAGTAACACCGTCCCTAATCCCGGTCCCACCTATTCTAAACCATTTCAAAATGTTCAGGCCAAGGCAGTGACCACCAGGTGTCGTTAGAGATACACCAAGTAAGGAGGAAGTTGATGAGGAGTTGGAGTTAGAGACACCGCCTGACAAGGTGAACCAGAGGCGTGGCCCAGCAAGTACCTCACGGTCAGGCGATGCATTAGTTGAGAACGAAAAGCAGGTTGAACAGGAGCCGGTGCGCGTCTATAAGCCAAAACCTCCATATCCCGGTCGTCTAGTGAAGAAGAATGATTCGGAGCAGTACTCTAGGTTTCTCGACATGCTTAAGAAGCTCCACGTGAAAATTCCGTTTATTGAAGCTCTCGCGAACATGCCAAAACACGCCAAGTTTCTGAAATATTTGTTCACTAATAAAAAGAAACTTGAGGAGTTTTCGACTGTTACTCTTAGTGAGGAGTGTTCTGCCGCTGTACAGAACAAGCTTCCTAGGAAGATGACAGATCCGGGCAGCTTTACCATTCCTTGCTTGATTGGTAATCTTCATGTTAGCAATGCTTTGGCCGACCTCGGTGCAAGCATTAACCTCATGCCCTATTCTGTGTTTGCCAAACTTAACGTGGGAGAGCTGTTTCCCACCCGAATGAGTATCCAGCTGGCAGACCGATCTGTGAAGTTCCCAAGGGGCATTGTGGAGAACATGTTGGTGTAGGTGGACAATTTCATCTTTCTGGTCGACTTTGTCATTCTCGATATTTACGAGGACTCGAATGTTCCGCTCATCCTCGGCCGTCCTTTCTTAGCCACCACACGCGCTCTCATTGATGTTGCCGATGGCAAATTGACTCTTCGAGTTCATGATGACACAGTCACATTCGACATGAGAAATCCATGAGGCATGCTCAGCAGCATGATGACACTCTCTATTTCATTGACACTTTCATGATGCATGTAGGCGACTATCTTACGAAGGTCTGCCAGAGAGACGCGTCCGACACTCAGATCATCGATGTGGAGAATCAGTCATTCGAGATGACAGAATTTGATTTTGAGTTGCGGGAGAAGGAGGAGCAGCAGTTACCTGAGGCAGGGGGGCACGAGCCAATCATGAGGTCCCAAATATTTTCTAACGTCCTTGCAGTTGAAGAGCGAGAGTTTCCGATTGAAAAACCATCTGTTGAGAACCCCCCATCTTTAGAGCTAAAAGATTTACCATCTCACCTCGAGTATGCGTTTTTAGGGGAGGGGTCTCAACTTCCCGCTCTTCGAGTTTGGAGACGGAGGAGAAGGAGAAATTGATGGTTGTTCTGAAATCTCATAAGCATGCCATTGCATGGAAGCTTATGGATATCAAAGGTATAAAACCGTCATTTTGCACGCATAAAATCTTTATGGAAGACGAGTTTAAACCTGTGGTTCAGCCGCAGAGGAGGCTAAACCCGAACATGCAGGAGGTTGTCAAGAAGGAGGTTATTAAGTTGCTCGATGCTGGTTTGATTTTTCCGATATCCGACTCCGCGTGGGTTAGCCCAGTCCAGGTGGTCCCTAAGAAGGGCGGTATGACAGTTATCACGAATGAAAAGAATGAGCTCATACCGACACGGACTGTAACAAGGTGGCGAGTTTGCATCGACTACCGCAGACTTAACGAGGCCACACGAAAGGACCACTTCCCGCTTCCATTCATCGATCAGATGCTTGAGCGTTTGTCAGGACAGCAGTTCTACTGATTTCTTGATGGCTTTTCCGGTTATTTCCATATCCCCATCGCCCCGTGTGATCAGGAGAAGACCACATTTACATGTCCCTTTGGCACATTCGCATACCGACGCATGCCATTCGGATTATGCAACGCTCCAGCCACATTTCAGCGGTGCATGGTGGCCATTTTTCATGACTTAATCGAGGATTCCATGAAAGTCTTTATGGATGATTTTTCTGTCTTTGGAAATTCCTTCGATGATTGTCTGCGTAACTTAGATCGAGTGCTTGCTAGATGTGAAGAGACGAACCTTATGCTTAATTGGGAGAAATGTCATTTTATGGTTCGTGAGGGTATTGTTTTAGGTCATAAGATTTCTAGTGCGAGGATTGAGGTAGATAGAGCTAAGGTAGACACCATTTCCAAACTTCCACTGCCCACTTCTGTGAAGTCTATTCGTAGTTTTTTAGGTCATGCGGGATTCTATCGCCGATTTATTAAAGATTTCTCGAAAATCTCCCGTCCGATGACCCAGCTTCTAGAGAAAGATAGGCTGTTCGATTTTAATGAGGAGTGTTTGAGGGCCTTTGAGTTCATTAAGGAGAGGTTAGTGAGTGCTCCTATTCTTGTTACTCCAGATTGGACTCTTCCGTTTGAGATCATGTGTGATGCGAGCGATTTTGCTGTTGGAGCTGTGTTAGGGCAACGTCGAGAGAAACATTTTCATCCCATCTATTATGCTAGCAAGACCCTTAACGATGCTCAGGAGAATTACACCACGACAGAGAAGGGGCTTCTTGCGGCTGTTTTCGCGTGTGATAAATTTCGTTCATATCTCGTGCTTTCTAAGACTATCATTTTCTCTGATCATGCAGCTCTGCAGTACTTGTTCGCTAAGAAAGATGCGAAGCCTCGAATCCTTCGTTGGATCCTTTTGCTTCAGGAGTTCGATATAGAAATTAAAGATAAAAGAGGGGCTGAAAACGTCACCGCCGACCACTTGTCACGGTTAGAAAATTCCGACATGGACAAGACCCGGGAACAGGGAATTGGTGATGACTTCCCGGGTGAGACTTTATTTTATGTAAAGGCAAGTGATGAGGGGTTTCCATGGTTTGCTGATCTTTCGAATTATCTATCCTCTGGTGAGTTAGTGCCCGGACTGACATATCAGCAAAAGAAGAAGTTCTTTGCAGATATCAAGTTCTACATTTGGGAGGATCCGTACCTATTCCGTATTGGTTCGGATCAGGTGATTCGGCGATGTGTTTTTGGTGATGAAGCTCGTAGTATTCTTCGACATTGTCATGAGGGCCCGACTGGTGGCCATTTTGGTGCGACTTATACCGCCAAACGCGTGTTTGATGCGGGATTCTATTGGCTGACTATTTTCCGTGACGCGCATGAGTTTGTTCGTTCGTGTGATGCGTGTCAGAGAGCTGGAAACATCTCATCCCGAAATGAGATGCCCCAAAACCCCATCCAGGTGATTGAGATCTTCGATATATGGGGCATTGATTTTATGGGTCCATTTCCTATGTCTAGAGGGAATAGATACATTCTCGTTGCGGTCGACTATGTGTCCAAATGGGTGGAGGCTCAAGCATTACCTAGAAATGACGCGCGAGTTGTAGTGGGATTCCTTCGAAAACTCTTTGCTCGATTCGGTACTCCTAAGGCCCTGATCAGTGATCGGGGTACCCACTTTTGTAATGCTCAGATGGATAAGGTTCTGAAACGTTATGGGGTCACCCATCGACTTTCTACGGCCTACCATCCTTAAACTAGCGGTCAAGTGGAAAACACCAATCGTAGTATTAAGAGGATCTTAGAGAAAACAGTTGGGAATAGTCGCGGAGACTGGGCTGAAAAGCTAGATGATGCACTCTGGGCCTTCCGTAATGCATTCAAAACACCTATCGGTACCACTCCCTTTCGGCTAGTTTATGGAAAGGCGTGTCATCTTCCAGCTGAGTTAGAACATCGTGCGTATTGGGCGTTAAGAGCTGTAAATCTTGATTTATCTGCGGCAGGAAAGAATCGGTTTCTTCAGATTCATGAGGTTGAGGAGCTACGGAACGAGGCATATGAAAGAAGTTGGGGGTGTAAGGAGCGGACAAAGGAACGTCATGATAAACATATCAAGGTTCCCAAAGAGTTTAAGTGTGGGGATAAGGTGCTTTTGTATAATTCCCGGTTGAAGTTGTTTCCCGGTAAATTGAAATCCCGACGGGCTGGTCCGTTTGTTGTGAAAGAGGCATTTCCTTATGGAACGATTGAGATAGAGGCTGACGATGGACATTCTTGGAAAGTGAATTGGCATAGACTGAAGCATTATGTTGGAGGTCCACTTGGTGATCACGAGGAGGAGGCGATCTACCTTAATCCGCCTGGAGAGTAGAAGAGGAGAGCACACTCGGGACTTTGCCCGAGTTATAGAGTTTGTATAAACCTTAGTTGCATTATTTTCTTTTATTTTTATTTTGCTTTATTTTATTTTTCTTTGAGTCTTTTTAGTCTTTAGAGTCTGTTTGATGTCTGCTTTGGGTTGTTTTGAGTTTTATTTTCAGGATTGGATTTTCTCGTTCGTACTCAATCACCATTTGGATGAGGATTTTTCTGAACCTATCATATTGTAGAGGAAACCCAGAAGCTGCGGCCGCGAATGAAATGCTATACGGTCGCTTTGCAACGAGACTTTTGAAGATAACTGCATTATTACCAGGGGAGTCTGTTCCAATTTATTGTTTTACTTGCTTACATTTTTTTCATTCTGCTTTATTTTCTGCCTTTTTCTATTCCTACATTGGGGACAATGTAGATTTTAAGTGTGGGGATGGGAACTGACGTTTTCTTTTGGTTAAAAAAAAGTTTAAAAAACTTAAAAAAAAAATAAAATAAATAAAAATAAAAAAACAGTTTCAAATTTTATTATAAAAAAAGAAAAAATATAAAATATAAAAATAAAAAAAATGGTTAAAAAAAGTTCAAAAAAAATGTCTCGAAATTTTAATGAAATTTTTTGCAAATAATGGAAAATGATAGAAAAATTTGAGATTGGTTTTTAAAACTACTATTATATATGAGATTAAATAAAAGATAACGCACTAAACTTGGGATGTGTCGGTAGGCCCAACTAGTATTGATAGTCCTCTTTAGCAAGTTTTTATATATATAATAATTTGAAAAACGGTGAAACCGAATTTCGATGCTTAGGGAGGATTCTAAAAACTTTGAGATGGTAAGACTTAGATGCACTCAAACCAGCACACCGCCACATGTCCATCTTTTTACGAGCTTAGAAATAGTTATATACTTTAGGGTGATATAAAAAAAAGAAAAGAAAAAAAGATTGAAAAAAAAAGTATGTTTTGAAAGTTTGTTATGTATTGTATTATCCAAAGTTGTTCAAGAAAAGCAAATGCTTTTCCGTTGGTCAACAACCAACCACATACACCGCCAAAGAAGTCTGGCGTAAAACAAGACTTCTCAAGTCCTGCTTACTATTACTATAAATAAAGTAGTAAGTAAAAGAAGTCAACAACTGAAGTCCTTATGAACCCACCGAATCCAAATATTATTTTTGAGGGGCAACCAACCCCTACTGATTCAGCCAAAAAGTAATAGGAATTAGACCTAACACGATTCCAAAAAGAAAAACTTAAAGCATTTTGTTTTATTTGAAAGGGGAAAAAAGAAATATAGGGTTCCAAACCTAAATAAACATCCGAATCACCCATGAATCTCAATGACCAAGAATTGGCAATTGACGCGGGAATGAACTATTTAATACCTGGAATCTCACAGAAAGATTCATCATCTGTTACAAAAAGACCTGGACGATAATCCCTACCCTCGGTAGCTTACGAGTTTACGTCCATCCCTGGTCGGGTACAGTTTCCTTTTTCTTTCTCCCTTGTAGCCGTTACCCGAATTCGCGCAAGTGTGTCCACACCCCCCAAACTGACTTGACGAGGAATCCATTCTCGCGAACAAACACAACCCCTACACACACCTAGGAGCACCACTTCCTGCATATCCATACAAGACCCGAAGATATGTATTGTAAAATGCCAAAAAAGCATTTTTTTTAAGTTAGTAAAAGAGGCCAAAGATGCACATACTAGACGCGACTTAGAGTTTACGTGTTACCAAGGGGATAGTGACTCTGAGGATACACTATTGGGGCTCGAAGGTTCTTAGTCAATAAATAAGACAAAGTCCAATAATATTTAGGAATAGCTCGTACGACCTCCACATGACCATTCATCCATCAAATTTCACCGAGTGCATCTAATTAGTACCATCAACGAGTCTTTGCCTTATGGTGATTTGTCAAACCAGTTTGCTTTGACTCTAGTTTTTCTAGCTCTCTTTATCTGAGATGGGGTAGGTATAGCCGTGGTATTTGAACTTAAAACGGCTAATGCAATTGGGGGTTTAATAGGCTAGTGGTTGGGTTTAAGTGGACAACAATATCGGCAATCGCGGTTTTTGCGTTTATCTGTGCTTAAAAGATAACCTATATGTTTTGAAAACTAGTCTTGAATTCTGATTCCATTGCAATATATATATATTTTTCGGGGACGAAAAAGATTTAAGTGTGGGGATATTTGATATGGTTTAAAATATACATGTTATTATATAAATATTCCCTACAATTTTCTAGTATTTTGAGCCAGTTTTTTATTAAATATATTTCTATTTGGCTCATAATTGGATTTTAAAGATTAAATTTTTAAATGGGCTAAAATAAAGTATTTATGCTAAACTTGAGAGCACAATGGCATCAAAGTAATAATTGGTGGAATCAATGGCCACATATTTTATGGAGTTTCATGTTCACATGCTTAATAAAAGATAATTCCACGTTAACCATGCTCCAATTACTTATGATTTTTATTTTTTTTACAAAGTGCGGGAGAACTCGTTAAACTATTTTAAATGGACTTCAAGGCTAAGCAAGTAAACAAAAAGAGAAAAAGAATTGGGCCTATAAAATTATAGTTGGTGAAGTTTGGAGTGTGGCTCAAGTTTTATTAATTATAGAAAATTATTAAAACCCTACATTATATATAATAAAAAGTGACGGAGCAGAGAAGAATAAGAGGGGTTTTGCGGCTACTGTTTTTAAGGTTTTGGTGGTTCACACGTGACATCAAAAGACATAGTATTAGTTTTGGATCTTTGGACTTGCGGAGAAAGTCAGAGGGAAAAAGAGAATAATATATATAATATTAATAGAGAGAAAATTGGGTTTTGTGGACGGCAGCGAAAAAAAACAATAACTTGTGGTCTTGTGAATTTGTCTAACCTTTTGCTTGATTGGTGTTTGTGGTGGTGGTGTTCACGTGAAGAAGAAGAAGAAGAAGAAGAAGAAGATAATTATTATTATTATTATTTCTTTGGTTGCTGTTCTTGATTTGGACGAAGTCAACGAAAGAAAGAATACATAATTGATTTGTTTTATTAACTTTTTGATATGAATTATTTTTGAGAACTCATTATTAGTTTTGTTTCATTTATTATTGTTATGAGTAGCTAAACTTTTATACTACGTAGGTTTTGGTTGAGCACTATGTTATATTAATTGTTTGACGAACTATTATTTGACGTTGGTTGATTTAGTATTATGGTAAAGTTTTTTATTGGTTTGGTCATGATATTGTTGCGTAATAGAATCTAGTTTATTGCTTTAATATTTACTCCACTTGTGTTTAATAGTTTTTGGTGATTGTTAGACGCATGATTAGGTTGTCTACTTTGTGTTTTCAACTTGTTTGCGGTTTATGGTCGAAACAATCGTAGGAATAAGTATTGAAAGTGGTTTAGATTTTATTGTTCTTTCACTAGAGAGACCGGGAGGTAATTTAGTGTTGTGTCATCTTTGTCTTTTGCGGGTTTGGGTAATAATTGCACGGGAGTGGGTTATCCTAGGTCCCTTAGATTATTATGATACATGTTAATTAAAAATTCCCCATTTATATTAATATATATTGTATCCGAATAGACCGGGAGGTGATTTGGGTTGTGGGGTACCATAGTATTATTAGGTAAGGTAAGACTGGGAGGTGATCCAACCCTTTAACAATTGAGCTTCACATGTCATTAGAGTTCTAGGGTGTTGTTGGTGAGGCCGGGAGGAGATCTAGCGTATTTTAGTGGTCTTTAGTGTCATATTTTTTTAAGATATTGTTTTGCAACCAAGTCAAGTTCTTTAGCTATTAAGTTTAACTAGTAGGATTCCATTACCTAGGTAGTCGTTTCTCATATTTGTTTTAAAACCCGATTTTTTATGAAGTTTTATTTTTAGTTTAATTATTAATTAGTGAAGCATTATTAGTTTAAGAAATATAAAAAGAATTCTAAAAATCGAAAAAAAGTCTAGGTTAGTAATCTTTTAGGTTTAATAATTAGAGTTTACCCATAGTGTCCAAGGTTCGATATCCGTTCTTACTTGCTAACTACATTGCGACCGGTACACTTGCCGATTGTGTGTTTTTAGGTGAATTCGGTAAAACTTGGTTTTTTAATATTAGATACGATTTTCACACATCAAGTTTTTGGCGCCGTTGCCGGGGACACTGGCAAATTCTTTGTTTAAATCGAGTTGATTATCTGATCTGTTTATTTGTTTATTTGTTGTTTTTAGTTAGTTGTTATTTTTCCTTTAGGTGCCTTTATTTGCTATTTGTGCCTTTAGGTTTAGTTTTTCCTTAAAAAAAATTAACATTAAAAAAATAAAAATAAAAAAAATAATAAAATAATTTTTATTTCAGTTGATGCATAATACTCGTTCTCAAGGCCACCTTTATTCACTGCATCAAAAGAGCCTGAGAGAGAGTTTCAGGAGCGACTTAAGGAGACTACAGATAGCGAGAGCGATTCACCCGTCATCCAGGTTAGCGTCTTTACTCCTAGAATATATATGGGCGACGCCATACCACCGAGACAAACCGTTCATGCTATAGCCAACGATGGCATCATGGGAGCCCGATCCGCAATTGTCCGACCTGCCGCGACTAATAACCAAAACTGGCAAATTCCCTCTCACGTCATGAATTCAATCACTAATTCTGCTCAGTTCCACGGCTTGGATGACGAAGATGCTCCGGGACACCTGTCCTGATTCGTGCGGATCTGCGACACTTTTAATATTAATAATATCTCATCGGACGTCATTCATCTTAAGTTATTCCCGTTCTCACTTTCTGGTCGTGCTGCTACATGGTTTGACTCTCTTCCAAATGCTTCAATCGCCACATGGGCCGACTTGCAATCCAAGTTCCTTAGGAAGTATTTCCCTCCATCAAAGGTCGGGCGCCTACGCGAGAAAATCCGTTCTTTTCATATGGACCCCGACGAGTCTAATTATTCTGCGTGGGAGCGTTTCCAAACTCTTATACGCCGTTGTCCTCAGCATGGCCTAAACTATTGGGCTGTGGTTGAAAAATTCTATAACGGTCTTACTCCCGAAACCCAACAACGGTTCAATACCGCAGCTAGAGGAAACATGCTCGATAAACTCACCATAGATGAGGATGAAGAAATGTTCGAGAGCATTGCATTAGGGGATCAACATACACCGAGTAGAAGGTCTGTCTCGGCTGCCAAGGCCGCAGCCATTTCAGCATCACGTGGAGTGCATCATGTTGATCAGAATACTAGTATGTCAGCGGATGTGGAGGCACTCAAGAGGGAGATGAAAGAGCTTAAGTTTCAAGCTCGTAGGTGCGAGATATGTCGTGGAAATCACGAGACAGCCGATTGTCCCGTTGATTCTCAGGAGGAGGTAGATTTTCTTGCTAATCAAAACCGTACCTTCAATTCTGGGTGGCGAAACAATAATTCTAACTGGCGGGCAGGTAACACCGGTTATCAGCAACGCCAGAATCTGTTCCAAGAACCCGCTCCCGAACCTGCTCCTATACCAAATAGTACTTCCAAGATCGAGAAGATGTTGGCTAATCAATCTCAATTGTTAAATCAGCTCTTACAAAATGATGCCAACACCAAATCCACTCATATGCAGCATGAGACGTTCATGAAGGGACAACAGGTCGCATTTCAGAATCTTGAGGCCAAGTTTGGTGAGTTGTCCACAAAGATTGATCAACGACCCTCGGGGAGTCTTCCAAGTAACACCGTCCCTAATCCCGGTCCCACCTATTCTAAACCATTTCAAAATGTTCAGGCCAAGGCAGTGACCACCAGGTGTCGTTAGAGATACACCAAGTAAGGAGGAAGTTGATGAGGAGTTGGAGTTAGAGACACCGCCTGACAAGGTGAACCAGAGGCGTGGCCCAGCAAGTACCTCACGGTCAGGCGATGCATTAGTTGAGAACGAAAAGCAGGTTGAACAGGAGCCGGTGCGCGTCTATAAGCCAAAACCTCCATATCCCGGTCGTCTAGTGAAGAAGAATGATTCGGAGCAGTACTCTAGGTTTCTCGACATGCTTAAGAAGCTCCACGTGAAAATTCCGTTTATTGAAGCTCTCGCGAACATGCCAAAACACGCCAAGTTTCTGAAATATTTGTTCACTAATAAAAAGAAACTTGAGGAGTTTTCGACTGTTACTCTTAGTGAGGAGTGTTCTGCCGCTGTACAGAACAAGCTTCCTAGGAAGATGACAGATCCGGGCAGCTTTACCATTCCTTGCTTGATTGGTAATCTTCATGTTAGCAATGCTTTGGCCGACCTCGGTGCAAGCATTAACCTCATGCCCTATTCTGTGTTTGCCAAACTTAACGTGGGAGAGCTGTTTCCCACCCGAATGAGTATCCAGCTGGCAGACCGATCTGTGAAGTTCCCAAGGGGCATTGTGGAGAACATGTTGGTGTAGGTGGACAATTTCATCTTTCTGGTCGACTTTGTCATTCTCGATATTTACGAGGACTCGAATGTTCCGCTCATCCTCGGCCGTCCTTTCTTAGCCACCACACGCGCTCTCATTGATGTTGCCGATGGCAAATTGACTCTTCGAGTTCATGATGACACAGTCACATTCGACATGAGAAATCCATGAGGCATGCTCAGCAGCATGATGACACTCTCTATTTCATTGACACTTTCATGATGCATGTAGGCGACTATCTTACGAAGGTCTGCCAGAGAGACGCGTCCGACACTCAGATCATCGATGTGGAGAATCAGTCATTCGAGATGACAGAATTTGATTTTGAGTTGCGGGAGAAGGAGGAGCAGCAGTTACCTGAGGCAGGGGGGCACGAGCCAATCATGAGGTCCCAAATATTTTCTAACGTCCTTGCAGTTGAAGAGCGAGAGTTTCCGATTGAAAAACCATCTGTTGAGAACCCCCCATCTTTAGAGCTAAAAGATTTACCATCTCACCTCGAGTATGCGTTTTTAGGGGAGGGGTCTCAACTTCCCGCTCTTCGAGTTTGGAGACGGAGGAGAAGGAGAAATTGATGGTTGTTCTGAAATCTCATAAGCATGCCATTGCATGGAAGCTTATGGATATCAAAGGTATAAAACCGTCATTTTGCACGCATAAAATCTTTATGGAAGACGAGTTTAAACCTGTGGTTCAGCCGCAGAGGAGGCTAAACCCGAACATGCAGGAGGTTGTCAAGAAGGAGGTTATTAAGTTGCTCGATGCTGGTTTGATTTTTCCGATATCCGACTCCGCGTGGGTTAGCCCAATCCAGGTGGTCCCTAAGAAGGGCGGTATGACAGTTATCACGAATGAAAAGAATGAGCTCATACCGACACGGACTGTAACAAGGTGGCGAGTTTGCATCGACTACCGCAGACTTAACGAGGCCACACGAAAGGACCACTTCCCGCTTCCATTCATCGATCAGATGCTTGAGCGTTTGTCAGGACAGCAGTTCTACTGATTTCTTGATGGCTTTTCCGGTTATTTCCATATCCCCATCGCCCCGTGTGATCAGGAGAAGACCACATTTACATGTCCCTTTGGCACATTCGCATACCGACGCATGCCATTCGGATTATGCAACGCTCCAGCCACATTTCAGCGGTGCATGGTGGCCATTTTTCATGACTTAATCGAGGATTCCATGAAAGTCTTTATGGATGATTTTTCTGTCTTTGGAAATTCCTTCGATGATTGTCTGCGTAACTTAGATCGAGTGCTTGCTAGATGTGAAGAGACGAACCTTATGCTTAATTGGGAGAAATGTCATTTTATGGTTCGTGAGGGTATTGTTTTAGGTCATAAGATTTCTAGTGCGAGGATTGAGGTAGATAGAGCTAAGGTAGACACCATTTCCAAACTTCCACTGCCCACTTCTGTGAAGTCTATTCGTAGTTTTTTAGGTCATGCGGGATTCTATCGCCGATTTATTAAAGATTTCTCGAAAATCTCCCGTCCGATGACCCAGCTTCTAGAGAAAGATAGGCTGTTCGATTTTAATGAGGAGTGTTTGAGGGCCTTTGAGTTCATTAAGGAGAGGTTAGTGAGTGCTCCTATTCTTGTTACTCCAGATTGGACTCTTCCGTTTGAGATCATGTGTGATGCGAGCGATTTTGCTGTTGGAGCTGTGTTAGGGCAACGTCGAGAGAAACATTTTCATCCCATCTATTATGCTAGCAAGACCCTTAACGATGCTCAGGAGAATTACACCACGACAGAGAAGGGGCTTCTTGCGGCTGTTTTCGCGTGTGATAAATTTCGTTCATATCTCGTGCTTTCTAAGACTATCATTTTCTCTGATCATGCAGCTCTGCAGTACTTGTTCGCTA
The DNA here is from genome assembly GCF_021521415.1 of Bidens hawaiensis. Taxonomy (NCBI): domain Eukaryota; kingdom Viridiplantae; phylum Streptophyta; class Magnoliopsida; order Asterales; family Asteraceae; genus Bidens; species Bidens hawaiensis. The sequence continues at coordinate 63,142 of NW_027496804.1, forward strand.
AGAAAGATGCGAAGCCTCGAATCCTTCGTTGGATCCTTTTGCTTCAGGAGTTCGATATAGAAATTAAAGATAAAAGAGGGGCTGAAAACGTCACCGCCGACCACTTGTCACGGTTAGAAAATTCCGACATGGACAAGACCCGGGAACAGGGAATTGGTGATGACTTCCCGGGTGAGACTTTATTTTATGTAAAGGCAAGTGATGAGGGGTTTCCATGGTTTGCTGATCTTTCGAATTATCTATCCTCTGGTGAGTTAGTGCCCGGACTGACATATCAGCAAAAGAAGAAGTTCTTTGCAGATATCAAGTTCTACATTTGGGAGGATCCGTACCTATTCCGTATTGGTTCGGATCAGGTGATTCGGCGATGTGTTTTTGGTGATGAAGCTCGTAGTATTCTTCGACATTGTCATGAGGGCCCGACTGGTGGCCATTTTGGTGCGACTTATACCGCCAAACGCGTGTTTGATGCGGGATTCTATTGGCTGACTATTTTCCGTGACGCGCATGAGTTTGTTCGTTCGTGTGATGCGTGTCAGAGAGCTGGAAACATCTCATCCCGAAATGAGATGCCCCAAAACCCCATCCAGGTGATTGAGATCTTCGATATATGGGGCATTGATTTTATGGGTCCATTTCCTATGTCTAGAGGGAATAGATACATTCTCGTTGCGGTCGACTATGTGTCCAAATGTGTGGAGGCTCAAGCATTACCTAGAAATGACGCGCGAGTTGTAGTGGGATTCCTTCGAAAACTCTTTGCTCGATTCGGTACTCCTAAGGCCCTGATCAGTGATCGGGGTACCCACTTTTGTAATGCTCAGATGGATAAGGTTCTGAAACGTTATGGGGTCACCCATCGACTTTCAACGGCCTACCATCCTCAAACTAGCGGTCAAGTGGAAAACACCAATCGTAGTATTAAGAGGATCTTAGAGAAAACAGTTGGGAATAGTCGCGGAGACTGGGCTGAAAAGCTAGATGATGCACTCTGGGCCTTCCGTACTGCATTCAAAACGCCTATCGGTACCACTCCCTTTCGGCTAGTTTATGGAAAGGCGTGTCATCTTCCAGCTGAGTTAGAACATCGTGCGTATTGGGCGTTAAGAGCTGTAAATCTTGATTTATCTGCGGCAGGAAAGAATCGGTTTCTTCAGATTCATGAGGTTGAGGAGCTACGGAACGAGGCATATGAAAGAAGTTGGGGGTGTAAGGAGCGGACAAAGGAACGTCATGATAAACATATCAAGGTTCCCAAAGAGTTTAAGTGTGGGGATAAGGTGCTTTTGTATAATTCCCGGTTGAAGTTGTTTCCCGGTAAATTGAAATCCCGACGGGCTGGTCCGTTTGTTGTGAAAGAGGCATTTCCTTATGGAACGATTGAGATAGAGGCTGACGATGGACATTCTTGGAAAGTGAATTGGCATAGACTGAAGCATTATGTTGGAGGTCCACTTGGTGATCACGAGGAGGAGGCGATCTACCTTAATCCGCCTGGAGAGTAGAAGAGGAGAGCACACTCGGGACTTTGCCCGAGTTATAGAGTTTGTATAAACCTTAGTTGCATTATTTTCTTTTATTTTTATTTTGCTTTATTTTATTTTTCTTTGAGTCTTTTTAGTCTTTAGAGTCTGTTTGATGTCTGCTTTGGGTTGTTTTGAGTTTTATTTTCAGGATTGGATTTTCTCGTTCGTACTCAATCACCATTTGGATGAGGATTTTTCTGAACCTATCATATTGTAGAGGAAACCCAGAAGCTGCGGCCGCGAATGAAATGCTATACGGTCGCTTTGCAACGAGACTTTTGAAGATAACTGCATTATTACCAGGGGAGTCTGTTCCAATTTATTGTTTTACTTGCTTACATTTTTTTCATTCTGCTTTATTTTCTGCCTTTTTCTATTCCTACATTGGGGACAATGTAGATTTTAAGTGTGGGGATGGGAACTGACGTTTTCTTTTGGTTAAAAAAAAGTTTAAAAAACTTTAAAAAAAAATTAAATAAATAAAAATAAAAAAACAGTTTCAAATTTTATTATAAAAAAAGAAAAAATATAAAATATAAAAATAAAAAAAATGGTTAAAAAAAGTTCAAAAAAAATGTCTCGAAATTTTAATGAAATTTTTTGCAAATAATGGAAAATGATAGAAAAATTTGAGATTGGTTTTTAAAACTACTATTATATATGAGATTAAATAAAAGATAACGCACTAAACTTGGGATGTGTCGGTAGGCCCAACTAGTATTGATAGTCCTCTTTAGCAAGTTTTTATATATATAATAATTTGAAAAACGGTGAAACCGAATTTCGATGCTTAGGGAGGATTCTAAAAACTTTGAGATGGTAAGACTTAGATGCACTCAAACCAGCACACCGCCACATGTCCATCTTTTTACGAGCTTAGAAATAGTTATATACTTTAGGGTGATATAAAAAAAGAAAAGAAAAAAAGATTGAAAAAAAAAGTATGTTTTGAAAGTTTGTTATGTATTGTATTATCCAAAGTTGTTCAAGAAAAGCAAATGCTTTTCCGTTGGTCAACAACCAACCACATACACCGCCAAAGAAGTCTGGCGTAAAACAAGACTTCTCAAGTCCTGCTTACTATTACTATAAATAAAGTAGTAAGTAAAAGAAGTCAACAACTGAAGTCCTTATGAACCCACCGAATCCAAATATTATTTTTGAGGGGCAACCAACCCCTACTGATTCAGCCAAAAAGTAATAGGAATTAGACCTAACACGATTCCAAAAAGAAAAACTTAAAGCATTTCGTTTTATTTGAAAGGGGAAAAAAGAAATATAGGGTTCCAAACCTAAATAAACATCCGAATCGCCCATGAATCTCAATGACCAAGAATTGGCAATTGACGCGGGAATGAACTATTTAATACCTGGAATCTCACAGAAAGATTCATCATCTGTTACAAAAAGACCTGGACGATTATCCCTACCCTCGGTAGCTTACGAGTTTACGTCCATCCCTGGTCGGGTACAGTTTCCTTTTTCTTTCTCCCTTGTAGCCGTTACCCGAATTCGCGCAAGTGTGTCCACACCCCCCAAACTGACTTGACGAAGAATCCATTCTCGCGAACAAACACAACCCCTACACACACCTAGGAGCACCCCTTCCTGCATATTCATACAAGACCCGAAGATATGTATTGTAAAATGCCAAAAAAGCATTTTTTTTAAGTTAGTAAAAGAGGCCAAAGATGCACATACTAGACGCGACTTAGAGTTTACGTGTTACCAAGGGGATAGTGACTCTGAGGATACACTATTGGGGCTCGAAGGTTCTTAGTCAATAAATAAGACAAAGTCCAATAATATTTAGGAATAGCTCGTACGACCTCCACATGACCATTCAACCATCAAATTTCACCGAGTGCATCTAATTAGTACCATCAACGAGTCTTTGCCTTATGGTGATTTGTCAAACCAGTTTCCTTTGACTCTAGTTTTTCTAGCTCTCTTTATCTGAGATGGGGTAGGTATAGCCGTGGTATTTGAACTTAAAACGGCTAATGCAATTGGGGGTTTAATAGGCTAGTGGATGGGTTTAAGTGGACAACAATATCGGCAATCGCGGTTTTTGCGTTTATCTGTGCTTAAAAGATAACCTATATGTTTTGAAAACTAGTCTTGAATTCTGATTCCATTGCAATATATATATATTTTTCGGGGACGAAAAAAATTTAAGTGTGTGGATATTTGATATGGTTTAAAATATACATGTTATTATATAAATATTCCCTGCAATTTTCTAGTATTTTGAGCCAGTTTTTTATTAAATATAATTCTATTTGGCTCATAATTGGATTTTAAAGATTAAATTTTTAAATGAGCTAAAATAAAGTATTTATGCTAAACTTGAGAGCACAATGGCATCAAAGTAATAATTGGTGGAATAAATGGCCACATATTTTATGGAGTTTCATGTTCACATGCTTAATAAAAGATAAATCCACGTTAACCATGCTCCAATTACTTATGATTTTTATTTTTTTTACAAAGTGCGGGAGAACTCGTTAAACTATTTTAAATGGACTTCAAGGCTAAGCAAGTAAACAAAAAGAGAAAGAGAATTGGGCCTATAAAATTATAGTTGGTGAAGTTTGGAGTGTGGCTCAAGTTTTATTAATTATAGAAAATTATTAAAACCCTACATTATATATAATAAAAAGTGACGGAGCAGAGAAGAATAAGAGGGGTTTTGCGGCTACTGTTTTTAAGGTTTTGGTGGTTCACACGTGACATCAAAAGACATAGTATTAGTTTTGGATCTTTGGACTTGCGGAGAAAGTCAGAGGGAAAAAGAGAATAATATATATAATATTAATAGAGAGAAAATTGGGTTTTGTGGACGGCAGCGAAAAAAAACAATAACTTGTGGTCTTGTGAATTTGTCTAACCTTTTGCTTGATTGGTGTTTGTGGTGGTGGTGTTCACGTGAAGAAGAAGAAGAAGAAGAAGAAGATAATTATTATTATTATTATTTCTTTGGTTGCTGTTCTTGATTTGGACGAAGTCAACGAAAGGAAGAATACATAATTGATTTGTTTTATTAACTTTTTGATATGAATTATTTTTGAGAACTCATTATTAGTTTTGTTTCATTTATTATTGTTATGAGTAGCTAAACTTTTATACTACATAGGTTTTGGTTGAGCACTATGTTATATTAATTGTTTGACGAACTATTATTTGACGTTGGTTGATTTAGTATTATGGTAAAGTTTTTTATTGGTTTGGTCATGATATTGTTGCGTAATAGAATCTAGTTTATTGCTTTAATATTTACTCCACTTGTGTTTAATAGTTTTTGGTGATTGTTAGACGCATGATTAGGTTGTCTACTTTGTGTTTTCAACTTGTTTGCGGTTTATGGTCGAAACAATCGTAGGAATAAGTATTGAAAGTGGTTTAGATTTTATTGTTCTTTCACTAGAGAGACCGGGAGGTAATTTAGTGTTGTGTCATCTTTGTCTTTTGCGGGTTTGGGTAATAATTGCACGGGAGTGGGTTATCCTAGGTCCCTTAGATTATTGTGATACAAGTTTTGTTCATGTTAATTAAAAATTCCCCATTTATATTAATATATATTGTATCCGAATAGACCGGGAGGTGATTTGGGTTGTGGGGTACCATAGTATTATTAGGTAAGGTAAGACTGGGAGGTGATCCAACCCTTTAACAATTGAGCTTCACATGTCATTAGAGTTCTAGGGTGTCGTTAGTGAGGTCGGGAGGCGATCTAGCGTATTTTAGTGGTCTTTAGTGTCATATTTTTTTAAGATATTGTTTTTCAACCAATTCAAGTTCGTTAGCTATTAAGTTTAACTAGTAGGATTCCATTACCTAGGTAGTCGTTTCTCATATTTGTTTTAAAACCCGATTTTTATAAAGTCTTATTTTGAGTTTAATTATTAATTAGTTAAGCATTATTAGTTTAAGTAATATAAAAATAATTCTAAGAATCGAAAAAAAAGTCTAGGTTAGTAATCTTTTAGGTTTATAATTAGAGTTTACCCATAGTGTCCTAGGTTAGATATCCGTTCTTACTTGCTAACTACATTGCGACCGGTACACTTGCCGATTGTGTGTTTTTTTAGGTGAATTCGGTAAAACTTGGTTTTTAATATTAGATACGATTTTCACACATCACCACCCCTGTGTCAATGTAGGCTTTGCTTATTTTGAGTGTTCCCACGTTCGCTTCTACCGTCAAAGGGTTTGAGAGTAAGTCACCTTGATGTGGTGGGAAGCAGACGCATTGAAGCTCCCAGGCCTCCAAGCGTTGTCGTTTGTGGGGAACACCTTGGTCTATATCACCATATTCACTTCTTTGCTTTTTCTTTCGGCGACCCCTTTCACCAAATGGACCAATTCTCCAGACTTAACAGCTTCCTCAATTCTTCTTTTGAGTTGAAAGAAGTCGTTGGTGTGGTGACATTTTTCTTCGTGGAACTCACAGAACTGGGTGGAGCTTTCGTTTTTTTTGCTTTTGGGCAAGGGACGAGTAGGTCGCAAGTTGTGTTTCACTTCTTCAGTGGCAAGGATCTCCTGAGGGGTTTTGGTTAAGGCTGTAAAGTTCACAGTCTATTCCCTGCTTGGGAGGTTCCGACCTTCAGGCCTTCGTTGATCTGAACTCCTTGGATATTTATCATAGGGACTGAAGTTCCCTTTCTTTCGCTTGGGGCTGTTGCCTCGCCAACTAGGAGCCCTTTTATTTGTTCTTTGAAATCAACGGCCTCTTCTCCTCTGATATGAGCCTCAGCTCGTTCGAGAGCTTCTTCAAGGGTTTTAGACATGCACTTGTTTAAGTCCCTTGTGAGGTATTTGAAGGTGATGGAGTTCATGAAGCCTGCCACCCTCATGTTTTCATCGGCCCCCACATATGTCAACCCTTCCTTCTTATATCTTTCGATGAACTCTTGAAGGTTTTCATCATCTTTTTGTTTTATCTGAAAAATTACCGTGGCATCCTTGACGTACCTCCTTTGTTGTGAAAAGTTGGCCAAGAATCCCTTGCTCGGGTCATCGAAGCTTCGAATGCTTTTGGCAGGAAGGTCGTTGAACCATATCCTGGCTGACCCGGCAAGTGTTTGCATGAACATTAAACAACATTCAGCGTGGGACCACTTTTCAATTCTGGCAGCACCGGTAAAGATCTGGAGTGTTCGGGATCCTCGGTCCCATCATATGTTTTTATATGGGATGACATCTTGATTTTCGTTTGGAAGTCATAATCGGCAATTTGTTGAGAGAAACAAGATAGGTTATCGGGCTTGTAGGGCTTTGCAAGGTCTTCTTCTACCCTTGTGGCGAGATTATGACTTGTTGTTCCTTGGTGAGTACTCAGCGCTTGGTTGATGAGCTGGGTCCAATGGAAATGTGCCATCATTTGAGCCATCATCTGAGGCATGAGGTTAAAACCTTGAAGGCTTTTAGTAGTTGCTGTTGTTTGGTTTGTTCCCATGGGGGTGCTCATTGCTGCACTCCGAGCCAATGGCAAGACCGACATGGCCTGCTCCCATGTAGTGGCTGTAAGAGGAGGAACACTTGAAGCTGGTGGCTGCCATATTTGTTCAAGAGTGGTTTCATGCCCAATGGGTTGTGAAGTGAACAAATGGAAGGACGTTGGGCTTGGCCTCCCGTAGGTATAAGGAGATGGGTTAAAAGGTTGGCAGGTTACGCTTGGGCCAGCTTCCAAATGAGAAGCAGCTGGTCGTGAGCTGGTCAAAGGGGAAGGCGGACGTCCGAGTGATAGTGACGCTTCCGGATCGTCATAATCCAGCCTTAATCGTATCTCGTTTTATCTTTCTTGGCTCACGTGTTGGTTAAGAAGAGATCTTAGTTGTAAGAATGTCGTGATACCCCATCCGGTGTCAAGTCGACTCGCTCCGTGATGTTCGAGGTTCCTATTTGAGGAGAAGGAACTCCGGATCGTGAAGGGGTTGGAGTTCGGAAAGGTGAAAACTCGAGGAACGAAGGTCCCGTCGGAGTACTTCCCGGAGTGGAAAAAGGCGTCGTGGCGGCCGGAGTTTGTTGGTCGGCATTTGGTGTCGCAGTTCTTGACACTTGGTCAACTTCTTCGGGAGATTCATTTTCCGACATGATGATTTTGATGAAGATGGAGCTACACTACTGGTCTTCGGCGTAGCCCCACGGTGGGCACCAACTTGTTGCTACAACAATTATAAGACCAATGATAGTGAATGGACTGGTTAGGCTAACAGGCTTCAAGGGCTCAGGTTAACCTAACGCAGGTCGTCGTGTCCCTCTACATTTGCAAAACGTAGAGAGAGTGTGACATCCGGCATTTTTAGGTTAACTCTGTTAACTAAACCCAGTTAAATCCAGTTGACTATGTCTATAAACTCAGTTAGTTCTGTTAACTATGAGTATAAACTCTTGTACATGTGATGTCATGTATGCGTATATTTAAGTCAACGTGTCATTGGTGACTTAAACAAGGATAAGTGACTAATTATAACTAGGATAATAAACCCGTCTTGCATGTTATAATAAACATGTCATATAGCATGTATGATAAGTATAATGTGCTATGTGATTAATATGTTATATTATGGTTATTACATGATGATGTGATTGTAAGTAAGCTAAATGATTAAATAGGTTATATTGTATGTCATGTAACATGTTTATTATTTAAATGGAACCTTAGGTTATGTTACATAGGAAATGTTTATTAAAATATGTAGCATGTCACACATGAGTTAATAAAAGTTAACCTAAGTAATTTTATTCATTAAATCAATCATAAAGGGTTGTTAATAACAAGGAGGTTACAACTATTGGATGCTAACACCTTTTTCTTTCCCTTTTCCTCTCTCTTTGGCCGTGATACTCACACACACACACATACTCTCATTTTCTTTCATACAAACAATCATCTTCTAGTATTTTCTCCATAACACAAGAGTTGGTGATTTTGGTAAACAAGGGTTTAAGCATTTGATCAAGCAAAGTGAGTAGATTATTATGTTTATATGTTTCTTTTTCTTTTAATTCATATGAACCTTGTATCCAAATGGTTGGATCATGAGAGGGGATGATCAAAGTTTGACAAATAAAAAGGATTTTTGTATGAGTTTTGATTAATATTTTGAGTCCTTTATAAATACTTGTGTTCTTATTATGAAATCAAATGGATAAAAATAAGACATGCAATTTGATTTGGTAAGAATGTTTCTTGATGATTGTTGAATCAAAGGATAGAAAAGTTGTGATTTGTAGTTGATTGTGGTTAAAACTGCTTGCTGGCAGACTTGGTGTCTCGGATTGTATTGTGAATAAATTGATGATATGTTTGAGTTGTTGATCTATTTTTGATTCTATGAACATGTACATTGAATCTAGATTTCAGAAAGTCCAAAATCTTAATTTTTGGACACTGTTTGAATACTTTTTATTAATTTACAAAATCAGGATGCAAATCTAAATTAGAGAAAATAATTCTGAGTTGAGTTGTAAATTTCATAACTTGATGATAAAAATAGATATGAATATAATTCTACTTCTAGGATGTTGTAAATTGAATTAGGAATCTAGTCCAATTGGTCTTGAATCAATTGGACAAATATGGAATTTTTGACAAATTTTTTATTACAGCTGTGTTGTTGTAGAAATATAAATCATGTTGTTGTAGTATATGAATATTCTGGACGAATTGGTAAATCCAAAAATTGTGAGAAAAATATATGTTGAACCTAATACTGATGTGTACATGTGTGATTTATTTGGTAATTTAATTGTGAGTTTTGATTGATGAGAAAAATCGGTTTAGGTGGTATAAATTGTTAAAGGTGATAAAGGTGTTGGTTGAATTGAGATAATTGCAAATTGTGATATGTTAGTTGTGGTAAATTAGAACTTTGACTTTTTAAGTCAACTTAGAACTAGTTGACTAAATAGTTAGTCTTGCTTGTGATGTTGTGAAAGTGTATTGATCATATAATTGCAAGGAATATGGCTAAGTGTGTATACTTGATGATTGATTAAGTGTGACTAGAATTATAAGGTAAACATTCTAAGTCCAACCTTTTAGTCAAAGGTCAATATTTTAGTCAAAGGTCAATATTTTAGTCAAAGGTCAAAACTTTAGTCAAAGTCAACAAAAGTCAAACTTTGGTCAAAAGTCTTTTTAAAAACAATGGGAGATTGTTGGATACTAGTGGTTCTAGGAACCATCCCACAAGTTACTTACGTACTTGCATTTTTAGGGTCTTAGCACGTGACGCATTTACTTCGGTCGGATTTGTGTAATACCCGAAGCACCAACAAGGTGAGTTTACGGCCCCACTTTTATACCTTTCCTTTGGGGGAGGAAACATGCAAAACTGTTTTACTTTACTTGCACTAAATCTTTACACAACCGTTTGGTTGCTTATAACGTAGTGTTTCTTTGCCATGGAAAGTCCTCACGAACATCGGACCGTTAACTAAGGTTAACTGGCGTGGTAAATTTAAATAGTACTATTGGGTTTGACAAACCCCACCCTGCATTATTCTCGACTGGAGGTCGAACGGGGTGTAACTTTGACCAAACATTGTTAAGTTTTGGCAATACTTGACTTGAGGCAATAACTAGTCAGCTTCGGTCGTGATGGAAACATAACACTATGCGGCAACGAGTTAACTAAGTGTAGTTAACCATGGGCCACTTTTATTTATAAATGTTTATGAACTGATAGAGCATAACTTACTTTGAAAACCTGTGATCTCACCAACCATATGTGTTGACTCTTTTTAGCATGTTTTCCTCAGGTCACTAGCAAGCACTTGGATTAGGATAACATTGCATGCATGGACTCGCATTGGTTTAAGTTTGAAAACATTTATTTGATATTGGTTTTGCGCTTGTAGCGCCATGAATTATTTAAACTTGTTTGGGAGATGGCTCCCGCACTTTGTTTAGCTTCCGCACTAGCACTTAAGTACTCTGAACATTTTATTTTGATTTGTTAAAACTTTTAAGACCATGTAGATGTCGTTTGGTGTGATTAATGTGTTCGGATCCTGGTTTGTCACCCGCCTTACGGTAAAACTCCGTTAGTGGAAATTTGGGGTTGTGACAGATTGGTATCAGAGCCATTGGTTATAGCGAACCAGGTTGCATACCATTTCATATAGGTTGCAGTCCGGTCTATAGTTTTTCATGATGCATTAGTTACACTGCACATATATACATGAGATACCACTCACTCATCCCAACCCCAACCTTGTGTCACAGTATGTCTTCGTCGTCAGCTGATCACGCCCGTGAGAAAGCACCTATCATCGCTGAGGAGAGCACACCACATGCGTCCCCGAGATTGAAGAGGCAGCGGACCATCCCTGATGCTGGCACATCTACTGCTGAGGAGTCTTCACCCGAGCACACGTTCTTGCCTAAGCCCCAGTGCGACTGGGAATGGTACCCAGAGGTGGTGACCATGATGATTGAGAAGGAGGAGGTTCCACCCCTAGCTGTTGTAGGTCCTTCTTGCCCTACTCTACCTGCCCTGCCATGCCCTCCTGAGCGGGTGATAGCTGCACTTGTTTCTGGCCTGGATAAGGCGCAGTGTGGGAAACAGGGTATGAAGTCGGACATTGCTAAGCTAGCGCAGAAACAGAGTGGAGCCAAGCATAAGATGGATTTCTTGAGGGAGCTCTGCGATCGGAGGTCAGAGATGCACTACAAGTTAACCTTTGAAGTTGAGAGGCTAGGTGAGAAGATGCAGATGCTTGTAGATAGGGTGATAGATCTGACTAACGAACTGAACATTGCTCATAACCGTATTCGGGATCTGGAGGACCGGCTGGCACCTCCAGATGACCCAGTGGAGGACCCTGAAGAAGACCCAGAGGAGGACCCCGAGGAGGATCCGGAGGAAGACCCCGAGGAGGAGCCTGAGGTGAGCGGGTCATCGGGAGTATCTGACGAGTGATATCGTCAGTTGGTATTCGTTTGGATTTCTTTCTTTTATGAACCTAGGTGGGAGGGTTGTTCCCATCCAATAGAGGATATTTTTGAACTATGATGTTTGGATTGAATGATTGTAATCGGATTACAAGTTATCTTTTCAAGTATTGTTTTTCTTAAATTGTGTTGTGATGTTCATAAATTAGTTGTTTGATTGTTATTGATGTACTAGAATTAAGGCATTAATCCGGTCTATGTTCATGACTGCGTAGGATTATGTCGGGACGTGGACGTGGCCATGGCAGGGGCAGCATCAACCTCACTCCAGCAGAACTGGCGGCACTCATCAACGAGCATGTGACCGCAGCGATTGCAGCCGCCCAGATTCCGGGGCAGGCGGCAGGGGGTAAGTATACACTTTGCTGTCATTATGACCTATCGAAACTCAGGCACTAACACTTACTTTGTGAACCAAAAATCTATGAGCCGCAGGGTGCACCTTTAAGAACTACATGGATTGTAAACCCCATGCGTTTAAATGCACCGAGGGGGCTGTCGGTTTGCTGCGCTGGATAGAGAAGGCAGAATCAGTGTTTGCTATGTGTAATTGCCCGGCTGCGAGCCATGTGAAGTTTGCTACAGGGACTCTCGAGGAGTCAGCACTTACTTGGTGGAATACCCAAGTTCAGTTGTTGGGTCTAAATGCGGCCAATGCTATGTCATGAGAGGAATTCAAAAATCTGATCAAGACCGAGTATAGCCCGCGTGGTGAAGTGCAGAAGTTAGAGCATGAGTTTTGGAATTTGCGGATGGAGGGTTCCGACATTGAGGCTTATACAACACGATCCCATGAGTTAGCGATACTGTGCCCTCAAATGGTCGATCCTGCTTATAAGAGGGTCGAAATGTATATTGACGGTTTACCTCCGCAGATCCAGAGTATGGTGACATCGGCAAATCCCGCTAACATTCACGATGCCGTCCGGTTAGCTCATAAGTTAACTGATCAAGCCGTCAAACAAGGCACTCTCCCGTCCAAGAAGTCTGCTACTGACACATCCGATAATAAACGCAAGTGGGAGAGTAGTGGCAACAACAACTCCAACAACAAGAGCACCTCTTCAGGCCACAATCAACAGAGACGGTTTGAGTCTCCTCGTCGGAACAACTAACCGAGCCAGAACCAACAACAGGGAGGATATCATGGGAAACTCCCAAAGTGTAACAAGTGTAACTTCCATCATGCGGGGAAATGTGATAAGTACCGTTGCAACAAGTGTGGCAGACAAGGCCACGAAACCAAGTTTTGACGAGCAGACAACCCCCAGAAACAAGCCCCACCTCAAGAGGCCCCGAAAGGGTGTTTTGAGTGTGGATAGGAGGGTCACTTTAAGAGAAACTGCCCCAAACTGAAGAATGCTGGTAACGGAGGGGCAAATGGCAACGGGAAGAATGGTAGCAATGGGAATGATAACAACGGAGGTGAAGGCAGGGGAAGAGCCTTCGTTATTGGTGGTGGTTCAGGTGAGACTTTTAACGACTCCGTAACTATTACCGGTAAATATAAAATGAATGGTTGTTATGCGCTAACTTTATTTGATACCGGGGCCGATCGAAGTTTCGTGTCAACTAAATTTTGTGAAATGGTTAATAGCACCCCATCTGCCCTAGAGTCTAAGTACACTATCGAGTTAGCAGATGGTAAAACCATCCAAGTGTCCCATATTTTGAAGGGTTGTACCGTAGAATTGTCTAGTCATTTGTTTCCCATAGATCTTATGCCGATTGAACTTGGTAGCTTCGACTTAGTTATTGGGATGGATTGGTTGTCCGAGCACCGAGCCGAGGTTGTCTGTCACGAGAAGATCGTCCGCATACCTCTCCCTGGGGGAGAAACTCTCATGGTTCATGGTGAGAAAGAGAGTGCGATAGTTGGGATCATTTCCCTTATGAAGGCACAGAAGTTACGGCGTAAAGGCCATACTGCGATCTTAGCCCTAATCACCGACAAAGGTACTGACGAGGCTGTGGAGGAGGAGGTCTCAATCGACCAGATCCCTATTGTTAGAGACTTTCCTGAGGTTTTCCTCGAAGATCTACCTGGCCTTCCGCCTCACAGACAAGTGGAGTTCCAAATCGACCTGACACAAGGACCTGTTCCTGTAGCTCATGCACCGTATCGCCTTGCTCCGAAGGAGTTAGAGGAACTGTCTAAGCAGTTGCAAGAACTGCTAGATAAGGGTTTCATACGCCCCAGTTCATCCCCGTGGGGAGCTAGTCCTATTCGTGAAGAAGAAGGATGGAACTCTACGCATGTGTATCGACTATCGGGAACTTAATAAGGTGACGACCAAGAACCGGTATCCCTTGCCACGTATTGATGATCTGTTCGATCAGCTGCAAGGATCCAGTTACTACTCGAAGGTTGACCTTAGGTCGGGTTATCACCAACTCCGAGTTCGGGAAGAAGACATTGCGAAAACAGCGTTTCGTACTCGTTATGGACACTATGAGTTCGCCGTTATGCCATTTGGGTTAACAAACGCCCCAGCCGTATTCATGGACCTCATGAATCGTGTTTGTAAGCCTTATTTGGATAAATTCGTCATTGTGTTCATAGACGACATCTTGATATATTCGAAGACAAGGGAGGAACATGAAGAGCACTTGCGATTAATGATGGAGCTACTCATGAAGGAACAACTGTATGCCAAATTATCGAAGTGCGAGTTCTGGATGCGTGAAGTAAAATTTCTGGGCCACGTGGTAAGTGGGGAGGGAATCCAAGTGGACCAGTCCAAGATTGAAGCAATCAAGGATTGGCCAAACCCGAAAACTCCCACCGAGATCCGTCAATTTCTGTGATTAGCTGGTTATTATCGTAGATTTATTGGAGGATTTTCCAAGATTGCTCAACCACTCACATCCTTAACCCGCAAGGGCATTGTGTATAAGTGGACCGAGGCACATGACACAGCACTTCAAACTCTGAAAGACAAGCTGTGTAGTGCGCCAATCCTATCACTGCCCGAAGGAGTAGAAGACTTTGTTGTTTACTGCGATGCTTCACTGCAAGGAATTGGATGTGTGCTTATGCAACGGGAAAAGGTCATCGCATATGCGTTTCGACAACTGAAGACCGCTGAAAAGAACTACACGATCCATGACTTAGAACTTGGAGCCGTCATCTTTGCACTAAAAATCTGGAGGCATTACCTCTATGGAACCCGGTGTACGATCTACACTGACCATAAGAGCCTCCAGCACATATTCGAGCAAAAAGAACTGAACATGAGGCAGAGACGATGGGTCGAGTTGCTTAACGATTATGAATGTGCTATTAAGTATCATCCGGGTAAAGCCAACGTGGTGGCTGACGCCTTGAGCCGAAAAGAAACTTTGAAGCCCAGGAGAGTTAGGGCTTTACAACTAACGATTCACTCTGGTCTACCCGAAAAGACCAGGGATGCCCAGTTAGAAGCTCTGAAAGCCGAAAATTTCGATACCGAATCTTTGCGCGGTGTAGACGGGAACTCAGAGGTTAAGTCGGATGGCATTCGGTATTACCATGATCGAATTTGGGTACCGCGTTATGGGGATCTAAGAACACTGGTCATGGACGAAGCACACAAATCCCGATACTCAGTACATCCGGGATCAGATAAGATGTACCATGACTTAAAAGAGCTATATTGGTGGCCGAGTATGAAAGAGGAAATTGCTGGTTACGTGGCTAAGTGTCTGACATGTGCCAAAGTGAAAGCAGAACATAGGAAACCGCCGGGATTACTTCAACAACCCGAAATTCCTATGGGGAAATGGGAACAGATATCCATGGATTTCATATCCAAACTACCCAAGACACCCAGCGGTTGTGACATGATTTGGGTCATAGTGGATCGATTGACCAAATCCGCACATTTTCTAGCCATCCGGGAAGCGGACAAGACGGATAGGCTGGCTCGCATTTACATTAAAGAAATCGTTTCCCGTTATGGTGTGCCGATATCGATTATTTCGGACCGTGATGCTAGGTTTACCTCGAACTTTTGGAAATCGTTGCAAAAGTCGTTGGGTACACGACTGGATATGAGCACGGCTTATCATCCACAAACAGACGGTCAGAGCGAGCGAACAATACAAACATTGGAAGATATGTTAAGGGCGTGCATCATCGATTTTGGGAGCAGTTGGGAAACGCACTTGCCTTTAGTTGAGTTCTCTTACAATAACAGTTACCATACGAGCATACAAGCAGCCCCTTTTGAAGCTCTGTATGGGCGTAAATGTCGATCACCACTCTGCTGGGCGGAAGTGGGTGAGAGCCAACTAACTGGCCCTGAAATAGTTCATGAAACGACGGAGAGGATAGTTCAGATCCGAAACCGTATGGCAGCAGCACGTGATCGTCAGAAAAGTTATGCTGATAAGCGTAGAAGGCCTTTGGAATTTGAAGTCGGGGACAAAGTTTTACTAAAGGTGGCACCGTGGAAGGGTGTCATTCGTTTCGAAAAACGGGGAAGTTGAGCCCGCGTTACGTAGGGCCATTCGAAATCGTGGAACGAATCGGTCCAGTGGCTTATAGGTTGGACTTACCGGAACAACTCCGCGGGGTACATAACGTCTTCCACGTATCAAATCTTAAAAAGTGTTTGGCTGACGAAAACTTGATAGTTCCTTTGGAGGAACTAGAAGTGGACAAACAGTTACGTTTCATCGAAGAGCCGGTGGAAATCATGGATCAGGACGTAAAGACCCGTAGGCACAGAAAAACTCCTATCGTTCGCGTTCGTTGGAACTCTAAGCGTGGACTAGAGTTCACATGGGAGCGCAAAGACCAGATGAAAGAAAAGTATCCACAACTATTCAAACCTGAAGCCAAACCATAGGTACGATTTAAATTTTCGGGACGAAAATTTTTTTAACAAGGGGATGATGTACAAACCTAAAATTTTTCTTTTCTATCCCTTTCATGTCCTAGTCTAGTGGTGACATCACATTAATTTCGGGATGAAATTTCTTTCAACGAGGGGATGATGTGACATCCGGCATTTTTAGGTTAACTCTGTTAACTAAACCCAGTTAAATCCTGTTGACTATGTCTATAAACTCAGTTAGTTCTGTTAACTATGAGTATGAACTCTTGTACATGTGATGTCATGTATGCGTATATTTAAGTCAACGTGTCATTGGTTACTTAAACAAGGATAAGTGACTAATTATAACTAGGATAATAAACTCGTCTTGCATGTTATAATAAACATGTCATATAACATGTATGATAAGTATAATGTGCTATGTGATTAATATGTTATATTATGGTTATTACATGATGATGTAATTGTAAGTAAGCTAAATGATTAAATAGGTTATATTGTATGTCATGTAACATGTTTATTATTTAAATGGAACCTTAGGTTATGTTACATAGGAAATGTTTATTAAAATATGTAGTATGTCACACATGAGTTAATAAAAGTTAACCTAAGTAATTTTATTCATTAAATCAATCATAAAGGGTTGTTAATAACAAGGAGGTTAAACTATTGGTGCCAACACCTTTTCCTTTCCCTTTTCCTCTCTCTTTGGCTGTGATACTCACACACACACACATACTCTCATTTTCTTTCATACAAACAATCATCTTCTAGTATTTTCTCCATAACACAAGAGTTGGTGATTTTGGTAAACAAGGGTTTAAGCATTTGATCAAGCAAAGTGAGTAGATTATTATGTTTATATGTTTTTTTTTCTTTTAATTCATATGAACCTTGTATCCAAATGGTTGGATCATGAAAGGGGATGATCAAAGTTTGACAAATAAAAAGGATTTTTGTATGAGTTTTGATTAATATTTTGAGTCCTTTATAAATACTTGTGTTCTTATTATGAAATCAAATGGATAAAAATAAGACATGCAATTTGATTTGGTAAGAATGTTTCTTGATGATTGTTGAATCAAAGGATAGAAAAGTTGTGATTTGTAGTTGATTGTGGTTAAAACTGCTTGCTGGCAGACTTGGTGTCTCGGATTGTATTGTGAATAAATTGATGATATGTTTGAGTTTTTGATCGATTTTTGATTCTATGAACATGTACTTTGAATCTAGTTTTCAGAAAGTCCGAAATCTTAATTTTTGGACACTGTTTGAATACTTTTTATTAATTTACAAAATCAGGATGCAAATCTAAATTAGAGAAAATAATTCTGAGTTGAGTTGTAAATTTCATAACTTGATGATAAAAATAGATATGGATATAATTCTACTTCTAGGATGTTGTAAATTGAATTAGGAATCTAGTCCAATTGGTCTTGCATCAATTGGACAAATATGGAATTTTTGACAAATTTTTTATTACAGCTGTGTTGTTGTAGAAATATAAATCATGTTGTTGTAGTATATGAATATTCTGGACGAATTGGTAAATCCAAAAATTGTGAGAAAAATATATGTTGAACCTAATACTGATGTGTATATGTGTGATTTATTTGGTAATTTAATTGTGAGTTTTGATTTATGAGAAAAATCGGTTATGTGGTATAAATTGTTAAAGGTGATAAAGGTGTTGGTTGAATTGAGATAATTGCAAATTGTGATATGTTAGTTGTGGTAAATTAGAACTTTGACTTTTTAAGTCAACTTAGAACTAGTTGACTAAATAGTTAGTCTTGCTTGTGATGTTGTGAAAGTGTATTGATCATAGAATTGCAAGGAATATGGCTAAGTGTGTATACTTGATGATTGATTAAGTGTGACTAGAATTATAAGGTAAACATTCTAAGTCCAACCTTTTAGTCAAAGGTCAATATTTTAGTCAAATGTCAATATTTTAGTCAAAGGTCAAAACTTTAGTCAAAGTCAACAAAAGTCAAAGTCAACAAAAGTCAAACTTTGGTCAAAAGTCTTTTTAAAAACAATGGGAGATTGTTGGATACTAGTGGTTCTAGGAACCATCCCACAAGTTACTTACGTACTTGCATTTTTAGGGTCTTAGCACGTGACGCATTTACTTCGGTCGGATTTGTGTAATACCCGAAGCACCAACAAGGTGAGTTTACGGCCCCACTTTTATACCTTTCCTTTGGGGAGGAAACATGCAAAACTGTTTTACTTTACTTGCTCTAAATCTTTACACAACCGTTTGGTTGCTTATAACGTAGTGTTTCTTTGCCATGGAAAGTCCTCACGAACATCGGACCGTTAACTAAGGTTAACTGGCGTTGTAAATTTAAATAGTACTATTGGGTTTGACAAACCCCACCCTGCATTATTCTCGACTGGAGGTCGAACGGGGTGTAACTTTGACCAAACATTGTTAAGTTTTGGCAATACTTGACTTGAGGCAATAACTAGTCAGCTTCGGTCGTGATGGAAACATAACATTATGCGGCAACGAGTTAACTAAGTGTAGTTAACCATGGGCCACTTTTATTTATAAATGTTTATGAACTGATAGAGCATAACTTACTTTGAAAACCTGTGATCTCACCAACCATATGTGTTGACTCTTTTTAGCATGTTTTCCTCAGGTCACTAGCAAGCACTTGGATTAGGATAACATTGCATGCATGGACTCGCATTGGTTTAAGTTTGAAAACATTTATTTGATATTGGTTTTGCGCTTGTAGCGCCATGAATTACTTAAACTTGTTTGGGAGATGGCTCCCGCACTTTGTTTAGCTTCCGCACTAGCACTTAAGTACTCTGAACATTTTATTTTGATTTGTTAAAACTTTTAAGACCATGTAGATGTCGTTTGGTGTGATTAATGTGTTCGGATCCTGTTTTTTCACCCGCCTTACGGTAAAACTCCGTTAGTGGAAATTTGGGGGTGTGACAGAGAGGTTCACTAGTTTAGTTGTTATTGTTATTGTTCACTAAGGATCCAAGATCAAGATGTTTGGAACCGGTTTTTGGATGAAGTTCTTAGTGAAGCTATGATGTTCTTGAACTAAGAAAGAAGCAAGCAAAGTGCAAGTTTCTCAAAGAAGAAGAGAAGATCAAAGAGTATATGTTAACTCTCAGATCTGGTGTGTTCTTTAATGGCTGAGTTGTATTCCTTTTATAGGGAGAGGATTGCAAGCCTTTTGTCCAATGGATAAACAAATGAACCTCCAGTTTGGTAGAGGGTTGACCGTTTTATGGGCGGGAAGCTTTTGACCTTCGGTTAACGATATATAATAATAATACTTTTTCTGAGTGTGTCCCCTCTGTTATGGCTGAGGGATGATGTGAACAGTGATTTGATGTGGTACTGTTACGCTTTTACTGTTAACGTACTTGTTTCCCTTATTTGAGCGGGAAAACTAACATTTTAACCTTTTTAGCGTTAATGTGTGAAAGCCATATTACCAGACTTTGGGCTACCCCCGTCATCAGTTCCATAAGTCATGTATTGCAAGAAACAACCAATTAGTCGAATGTTCCCTTTCAGAACCTCTTCTTCGCCCACGTCATCAACTTCTCCTATCCAAGATTAGACTTCTTACCTAGTTGTCCATCTTGTGGGGGGCATATTAACGTTATACCAAGTCAGCAACCCAAATCTCTTTCACCCTCTCCACAATCTTCTCCATGATTGTTGTATCATTTTAGCTAAGATTATGTATTAGTTGTAATTCCTTGTTTGTGGAGTTTTCTTTTTGTACATTCTTAATCTTGTATTTATACCATTGTATTGTTATTGAAGCAAATCATCAAGGTTACAACGTTTATAGTTTTGCCACTTGGTGAGAGGGGAAGAAAGAGCGAGAGAAAAAGGGCAGCCGAGCGACTAATGATGTGGGTCCTATGATTGTGTTAACTGAATGCGCAATGGTACGAAATGGTGGTGGCAAGTTTGGTTGGAATGTCTTGAAATAGTACATATTATTTATATAACTATCTATATAATTGTCTACCATAAAATCCTAGGTGTCGCTCTCAGGTTGTTCCCCCATTCTCTAGAGCCACCAGATTGCTTGATTTATAAATGAAGGCTTCTCATGCATTTGACCCGAATTCGCGGGTATGGGTCTCACCAAACCCGGATAGTCTTTAAATGGGTTATAACATCTCATCTAATTGTAAACTATTTCATAAGCAAACAATAATTTTCACGGGTCATGGGTCTCACCAAACCCGGATAACCCATAAACGGGTTATAACATCTCATTTATTTGTGAGATACCCCTTAATTATCAAAGAATAATTTTCACGGGTTATTTGTCTTACCAAACTCTAATAGTCCTCAAATGGGTTATAAGATCTCATTTATTGACATTTTCATTATCAAAACCTAATTTAATTTATCTGCTTTACATGTTCTTCGTTGATGGTCTATCATCTCCATCTTCGGTTAACTTCTGATACTACCCACCATCGTCAACTACATCAACGCCTCTTTTTTTCATTAGACAAATATTTGTGTTCATGTTTCTACATTTAAAAAAAATCAACGTGCTCGTGTTCGTTTATGTTTGTTAGTAAAAAATCTAAAAAAACCTAAACATCTCAACTAATAAAACCCAAACGTTAAAAAATATAATAACAAACTAACATATATGTATTCAATTAAAACAAAACTACGTTAGAAATAGAATAAATCATCATAAAATAGCAGGATTAAAAACAAAACTTTAAATAAACTCCCGTAACACGAGAGGATTAAACTAGTATGTGTATAAATAGTTAATGCCACGAGTTAAAAAGTTGTACCATTTGAGTAAAAAGTTTTGTTTTTGTTAAAGAAAGTCATTTAAAAGGTTTATATATTAAAACCTGTTTTTTCTTTTGTTTTTCCCTTTAAAGATATTGCAGGGTTCGGGAATGATGTCAATGACATGGCTCAGAATTTAACTTAGTATTTCACACAAGGGTTTTAAAAGGGATTTTACTGTATAACTAAACTACACATAAATGGACAAATACAACTAGAATGTGGTACATTAATAGTTAGAACTTAGAACAGGATATCAATCCATAGACACATACGCAACTCTTGATGCTTAATCTCTTGTCAATATTTGGCGTAACAGTCGAATCCTTTTGAACTAAAAAATGACTATCATGGCTGACTTTAACTATGACCGTTGTTCCTAAAAGACTACGCACTTGCTAAGGATACACTAGACGAGTAAATACCTAAGACTCCATATCTTGATGCCTAGCTACCCTATGATCCACTACAATGAAGAATCAACAATTACTAGTTGGATGGCTGGAACTAAAGTTGTAAAAGTCACTAAGCGGACCCTAGGTGACCGAGTGGGAAGTTGGGTGTACTTGGAGAGTACCCGGACATGTTAATATAAAGAAAATTAATTTTTGGATATTAAATATATGTCAAATATCATAAGTATACTAATATATATAGCAAAATAGGTAAATAAATTAGAGAAATAAATTTTTAAATAATAAATAATTCTATAAAATTGTTAATCATTAATTAAAAAATGATATTTGTTTTTTAATATTATAGATATACGAATTATGTTTTATTTTTTTAAGTCAATATCGGTCCAATTTCACCGACTAGATGCGATTTTGACTGGGATTGACGACCTTTGATCGAATCTTAGTAACTAGCAGAGTTAAAGAAACACACATCGGCGACATGCCTTGTAGCGAGTACTCGGGGAGTACTTGCCTTGTAAACCTACTTTTACAACATTGACTAGAATACACTAGACAGATCCTCGTTAAAGGCATGTAACCCGAAAACATCTTGGACGCAGAGGCGGACCTAGGAATTATTTTCTTGGGGGGGGCGACATCGAAACTTAACACTAGTTTTAAGGGGGGCGATCGGGATTTTCACATAAAAATAACACTAAAAAAAATTTAAGGTGGGCGGCCGCCCCCTTACCCTTAACATAGGTCCGCCCCTGCCGGGACGTGTATTTGGGTATCGAACAGAGTATTAACGGGTAAATTAACTAATAGGTTTTCTGATACCAGCGGGTATGCCACATACCCAACATGTATTGTGTCGTACGTGGGACATGGTTTTAAAACCAGGTATGTGACTGAGATTACATATACCAATTCGATACCCATCCCTATATTGCAAAACCAAAGTTAAAACAGTTTAAAGATGGTTAAATCAAGAAGGTGCACGCCCACACACCATTAATATCAACACAACCAGATAAAAATATGTGAAAAGAAGAAATCTCACACTTTTTTTTAAATCATAAGGATTAAAAAGTTAGTTTGCACCCGTTTAACATAACATTTTAACACACATACATCCGTCCCCGATAATTAAGAGTGACCACTGAGTAAACCGTAAGGACGATATATATACGTAATTGGTTTTATTACTTTATATTTAAGGATAGAAAATGAAATTTTACCAAAGCATAGGGATGATCGTTGTAATTTACTCAAAAATAGTAAGTGTGAGGCTTAACTTGTTAACTTTGTTGGGATTAGATTAGGTATACAAACCAACATCTATTAGTATATCGAATATATAATATAACTATTGTTATACCCGGCGCGTTGCGTTGGCCTGGTTGGTAAAATTCAGGCGATGATAAACCCAAACGTTGTCGGTCCCGTGCATTGAGGCGGTAAGTCGACGCAAATTCGATCGGTTTCGGCTAAGTGCGTTATGATACCGGAACTAATAACCAAAAATAAAACGAAAACATATAAAATTTGAGGTGGATCAATTGAGTGGCATCAGTCGGAAACACTCGGGCGTTGGAAAGATCCGAGCATTGCCGATCCCGGAAGTTGAGACGGTGAGTATACGCAAATTCAGTTGATTTCCATTACATTGGTTACGGTACCAAAATTAAGACGAGTTTACGTGAATTTGTTCGGTTACGTTATATTTGTCATGGTACCGGAACTAAAAAAACAAAAAATAAAATTCAACGACCAATATGGTGCCGCCAAGTGGCTCAATCGGCACTTAACGGCACCAAAGTTTATAATTGTATTATATAATAATAATTATAAGAAAAAAGAATAAAAAAATTATTTCTCTCTTATTGCGATCCCTTTTAGAAGAAATTCATATGCTTATTTCTCCTAATCGGATATTTGAATGTTTATAATTCAAGTAGTCTTCCTGCTTGTGCTCTCTTTTTAAGTTTTGTACCACCATACGTCCCACCAAAAAAAATAAGAAAAGTAAATAATGTTAAAGAAGGTTAAAGAGTGAAAGTTTGGAACGTGGTAGTCCAAATTTTCACAAGAGAGATGATCTATCTAGACTTTCGCATTTTCAAACAAAACATGCTATTCATGAATTTTAAAAAGATCTTCAACGCTAGACATTTCAAATATCACAAATGTGCCACGTTAGGTACATTAGATAAATTCCAGACACCCATTTCTCCTCCAACACTATTATTTTTCGATCAAACACCCGCAACATGATACTCTGAGGGGGGAGGGAGGGAGAGAACATTTTTGACATTTGAGGTGTCTGGATTTTCGGATGTGAGGCTAAGTTCAACAATGGGCCGCATGTTTTGTTTGAAAATGCGGAAGTCTAGATAGATTATTTCTCTTGTGAAAATTTGGACCACCACCTTCAAAACTTTCTATCTCCTTTAACCTTTATTAACATTATTTACTTTTTTTTATCATCTTTTGGTGGGACATATGGTGGTACAAACTTAAAAAGAGAACACAACTACACTATCAGGAAGGCATTTCAAATGTCATAAACGAGCCACGTTAGATACATTAGATAAATTCTAAACACCGATTTCTCCTCCAACAATCCAACATTACATCATTTTTTGATCAAACACCCACAACTTAATATTATGAGAGAGAGGTGGGGGTGGGGGGGGCAATAGCTTTGGCATTTGAGATGTTTGGAATTTTCGGATGCGAGGCTGACGAGTTCCACAACATACCGCCTTTTTCTGGGCCATGTAGGCCGTTCAAATTATTTTTGGATAGGGAGCACGTTAGGGTGCATGTACTAAGAGCAAAAACACCCATAAACACAACCAATTAGTTGCACATTATATTTTCAATAAATCTTTAAACACATTGTTCTCTAATTTCATACAAACAATTTTACAAATTCTTACATTTTCAAATCATCACCAACTTTGTATTTATTTGTATTTTAGCTAAATCAATTTATTATAGCTTAATACAAAACAAATATTTTGTTAATAAAATAATTTATGCAAATAAAGGTATTATTATATCTAATAATTTGAAACCTCGGTACCGCGAAGTGTCGAGTGGGCAACTTAGCAGCACCGTATTGGTCATTATTATTTTGTTTTTTAGTTTCGGTATCGTAACGAACATAAAAGACCAAATTCGTGTAACCTTAACGACCGTGACTGACAATAGTTCGGATTTTACCAACGTCCAAGTTTACCGACGGATGCCACCCGTTGGTCCACCTCAAGTTTTATTTTTTACCATCTTTTAGCTTCGGTATCGTAACAAAAGTAACCTAACCGATTGATTTCGTGTCGAGTTACCGCCTCAAGGCCCTGGATTGATAACGCTTGGGTTTTACCACTACCCGGGTATACCGACCAAATAAACATCGCATATTTAATTTTTTTATAAGTTAATTTGATAAATTTATTTTTGGGTTTAACGTTTAAGATTTATCAATGGTGTCTATACCTTAATGAGCATAACCGATAATGTCTGAATTCAAGTCAATTTACCGTCGTAACACTCAAGGTATTACAACACCCGAGTTTCAACACTGGTGGTTTACCAACTGTCCTAGTGCAACGCGCCGGGCAAACACTAGTTTCTAAAAGAAAAAAACAATCTAAAAATTTTAAACAAATAATACTTTTAACGTAAAACACTATATCTTAAAAGTTTGAGATTAAATCTAAAAAAAATTAACGGTAACATGACCGTAGGAACGTGGCCCCAAAACAAAAATTGAGATGGTATGCGTTAAGTGGTGCGTTATCAAGCCCATGTGGCAAAGGGCGCCACTCCACAACGGGTGGTCTAAATACGTGTACTCATATATAATTCACCTATTATGATTTATGAATAGATGATAATATGCTTTAGCTTTAATTATATTGGTCTATCACTTATAGCATCTCCAATGCAGCACACGTGTTTTTGTTTCAAATCATCAACTCAGCATATCACATCAGATTTTAAACCAATATGCAAAAACATTTATTTCTCCTTTAGTGATTATTACCTGTTCTTATTTCAAATCGTCACCTCATCATCTACTTTTCCCTTTATCTAATCTATATCAATTTATATATTTTATAACTAATTATTTTAAATTTCTTATATATTAAATAAATTAAATAATATAAAAACACAAAAAAACATTTGCTAGAAAGAAAAACATTAAGATTAAATTTAAAGCATTAAACATTTAAAAAAACACACCTGAATAAACATACTTAAACCTGAATAATAACTAAAATAGGCTATGACATTTTCTTATCGTCTCACATATCTTCTCGTGTGTGCTAATGTTTTCAGGTCCATAGTCGATTTGTCCATTAAAAGAATTTGAAAGTCTTAATCTGAAAAAACTAAGACATTTAACCAGTGAACTTATCCATGATTTCTTCTCATTTTTTTGTATGATGTATGTTTGTGTGAAGCATGTATACATACACATATCTACTATTATAATAAACAAAAATGATGATTGAACCACGAATCCCTTTATTGGCCTAATATCTTGACAAGTGGCACATCTATCTTTTAAGCTTTAATTCCTAAACATTTCTTATTTAAATTAAATTAAATTAATTAAAACCTTCCTTAACAATAACATGTCGCCTTAACTCGTATGAATATCTAACGCTCCAACCCTATTGAATTTCAAAACCACCGTTCAACATTGTGCAGTTCGTTATCATTATTGATGGTTTCCAATTTGGACGTATACATATGCTTTGTGTAACTTTTATATGAATAGATGGGAAGATTGGGGAAAAATTTGAGTTAAATATTATTAATTTTGTTTTGAGGAAAATGTAAAGCTTTTTAAAATTTTTCTTTATACTCTTATCTTTATAATAATGATGTACATGAAATTATATATCTCTTTAGCATCAAATAATCTTCAAAAACTTCAAATTCTATCAAATAAAACAGCACAAAAGACTACTTATCATAATAAAATGTAATTTCAGGTGAAACCAAGTCCCAAACGAAGAAACAAGTGAAAAGACGAAGAAAAACAGAAGAAAACACAAGAAAAGCAAGAAACACTCCCCCATGCCTCAAGAAACACGCCCCCGTACTTATGAACACCAGAAAAGACAAAAACTGGGAACAAAAGCACGAGGTCGTGCCCCTTGCCCACGGGGCCGTGGTCATACATAAGAAACGATAAAACAGATCTGGCACATGTCATAATAAAACAGGGGGCATGCCTACTTAAGAACGGGGCCGTGCCCCTCACTCCAGATTGCCTATAAATAGTAGCTCATGTTGCACTCATTTGATGTGCCTTGAAGAGAGTTCTATCCGGTTTTCACTTATAAAAACACCCACTAACACTCATATTGAAGATCTAGTGAAGAGTTTAAAGGCTTGGAGATCATCATCATCATCATTAAGAAGGAAGATTCATCCACATTTACTTAGATTGTTCTAGTTTAATCATGTGTTTGTTACTATCATTCATTGTTCATAATAATGCTCATTATGAGCTAAACTCCATATACCATCTAATATCTATGAAGAAGCTTTTTTTTACTTGATAATTATATAAAACATGTGGGTTAGTCTAGTAAAGTACATGGTTATCTTACAATTATCTTTTGATGAGAAATGTTTCACCATCTTAAATCAACAATTCAAAGTTGATGATTGTCAATTCTATTGGCAACCATTCATGATCGATTCATGTTCTTGAAAGATAGAAATACTTTGATAACTTATCGAAACATGGATCCTTATATTGTACTTAGAAATGATGAGAATAAGTTATGATCTATTTCTCTAAGTTTTGGTAATCCGAAATGGCATTGCTTAGGATATCATGCTAGTTAAAGAAATCATATGTTAACGGAATGTGTAATTGTAACCTACTTAAATCAACCAAGGGGAGGTTATGTGATGAACTATAACCACCCTAAGTGTTAGAATTGGTATTTGAGAAATCAAAGTCAATCCTAATCTTTCTACTTTACGAAACTACTTGCCAACTTAAATTGACATTCTTGTGGTGGCATGACATTAGGAAATGGTCGACTTTAAAATGCACATGCTACTCCTTTTTTGTCATAGATGCTCGCTTAGAAATGCGGAGCTATCTATCATATATTATTACGGCAAGTTTTACCACATGTTTACATATTAATTATCAATGATAAAATGGATTGGATTCTTGATCTTAGATGGTAACCTTCATATAATTAAACTACTTGTTTAGAATCTCTCGTCCTGGTCACCTATATATTATATATAAGTATTTATAGTTTATAAAAAGTTCAAAAATTAACCACAAATATGATTAAAACCTTCGATTAAAGTAAAAACGACGATTCATCATTAGAAACATTTGTGTCCACGGATCGATACTTAGTTCTTACCAATACTATTCTACATATACGATAGGTACACTTGCCTATTTTGTATGTGTTTAGTCTTCGTAGAAATTACTTTTATAAATTTAAAACACGATCTTGTGCAAAAGCTAAATAATCCATCCTTTCATAATTTCACCACACTAACGTAGCACGCATCAAATAACATAGTATAATTAGCTTTTAATTACATCTATCAACATTAGCTTTGGATAATTAGCTTTGGATTTTTGGAAATATGTCTATCAACATTAGTGAAGTAATGAAAATTTAAAGACTAGGGTGGAAAAGAGGAACTACTAACAAGAAGGAAACTATGATACACTTGGGTAATTTGGGAGAATTTGGGTAATTTGGGAGAAATATTTTATCATATGTAGTTCGTTTGTTATTGTTTCTCTCTGTTTTTAATTACATCTACACTTCATGTTTCATATGCATACGGTTTGGCAAAACAATTATTTTTTTTCAGTTCTTATGAAGGTTGCAACATTTCCTTTGTCGAAGAAGCAGGTTTGTTTTGGTCCAACATATAACAAAATGTCACCCGCTCATATTTTACAACTAGAAATGGTTGGATTTATATAATGGAATTATAAATCTATAATGCCAGGCAGTAGCGGATCCAGGAATTTTTTCAGTGGGTTCATTGTTTATAAATGTTCTAATTTCATACGACATAAAAAAAATTGGGTCGGTTTGACGGTTCGGATCGTATAAGGTTCATCACATTAGATACAGGAGCGGTCCAACCATTTTGAAGGCCTAAAGCGTAAACTAAATCGGGCCCTTTTCAAAAAGAGATTATTAGTTTATCAACCTTGTAAGTTAGGATCCAATCATACAAACTTACTAAACTATGAAGTTATTATTCTGCACTTTTATTTGATGCAAATAACTACCATAAGACGAATAAATTCAAGATTTGAGTTGCAAAACAAGTTAAGAAAACAAAAATGACGCCTGAGTCGAGAAAACTACCCTGCAACCCATGTGTATTAACATTCCCAATTTGTTCAACATTTTAACAACTCTTTCATCCCTAAAGTTAATGGTACTCTCTTCCTTGCCTTGTTCATTATATCCTTTAGCATCAAGAACTTCTGAAATCATACAGTAGTATATCAATAATAATATGAAACTAGATTAGAACCAATCAATCATTTAAAGGAAATCGTGGGACGAACCATTACCTTTCATGATCATTAAATTTGATATTCATATCTTGGAATCTAAACCGGAAGTGAGATCAATATCTAAAAAGATTAGCAAATAGATTTCAGTCACATGAATTTTTAATTAAATCAAAGTAAAAACCAGCATTGCAAAGTTAACTTGTATATTAGATTCTACTTAATTAAAATCTCACATGCCTTTATGGAGAAAATGATACAAGACTATTAACAAATTAACACAATAGTTATCCAACTAACTATGAACCAGTAAGCATGACAACTGAGAACAATTAAAAAATCTCTATTGCATACAATCAAGAACAGAAAGATTTTGAAGTCTAGAAGCAACCAGTCAAAGTCTTGCTATTTACAATTAACAAATTATCATAACTAAATTTACATTTGTGATTTTGAGGTTGGGAAGTGTGTTTGCTGTGTAACTGTGTTTAGTGTTGCGATTGGATAGATGGCTGGGTAAAAAACCTATTTAATTAACCAGCTAAAAAACATAAACAAATAGTATATAGAGGGAGTCGAACCTCGGTTCTATCAATAGAATTGCTGTATGTTTTCCACCAGACCGTGGATCCATTTTGTTTATGGGTTCACTCATAATTTATATGTGGGATCACTCTCATAATTTATATAAGCGTTTTATATAAAATCCGAAACTCAGTGGGTTCCCATGAACCGGCATTGGTGTATGTAGATCCGCCCCAGATGCCAGATAGAATATCCGATTTTTGTAACCACAAATAAAAGCTATCCAGGAACGCTATGTTGGTGATCAAGTTACATTGTTATATCCTTTTGAACTAATTCTTCAAGTTTTAAATAAGAGAAACATTTTGGTTATAATATGTTTAGATATAACTCTTACTTATAGAAGCGTTTTGGTTGGATAACGGATCTATGGTTTGAAAATCTGGATGAGTTCATTCCATGAAATCACCCATGAAAATTAGGACAAAGCAGACATAATGCCAAATTACATAATTACATAGTAATCAATATATGACAAAGATTTGGTACACTTCTTAACAATGCACCATCTTTGAGGTTGGGGATGAGTGCGAAAAAGAGTTTTTGTTATATAAGAGGAAAGAGAGAAATATGAAAGAATTAAATGGACCAAACTACTCTCACATGCAATATTTAATAACAAAAGTTAATTGAGTTATATTTTTGGACAAATAATGAAACCAAAGTTGGTGGTTAAAGGTGTTGCATACAAGTTTTAAACATTAAAGATCATGGGTAAAATTTAACTCAAAACACATGGACCATTCATAAAATTCTCTCTTTAAACAAAAATATTCAGTACATTTACACTCAAACGTGATAACTAATTAGCATTTTTTCCATAATAATCTTGAGTATTTAATTAAATAGATTTTGCATCCATTATATTTGTTAGTTTACACTTGATTATTTTTGGAACCACTGAGTAATAATTGGTTTTAAACGATCATCAAATACTTTTGAAACAATCAAAATTTATAATAATGTTGATTGATGATTGTGTACCTTTGTCTTTGGGTCTATAACCAGTGTCATCGACAACATGTGAAGCCGACATCACCCTAATCTGTTCACCTCCCACAAAATCTATATTTTCAATTAAAGTGATTGAGCAATTAACTAATATGAGTTTAATTGTTATTGTTCAAAATTAAATTTGGGCTTAAAATATTTGGCTTAAAATTTAAAAAATTAAATTTGGGGCACTAAAAAAATTATTAATGGGTCACTAAAATTATTTTGGATGAGTCACTTGGGTCTTTGGACCTAACATATTACAAATTTATAAAGAAAACTATGGACTTGAGTGGGTGCAAACGCTCCCCCTGGCCGAACATTGGATCCGCACCGGTCCAGAGGAACAACTTCAACTTGAAACTGCGCATGATTATACAAACGGAGGTGAATAAATTCTTTGGAAACTATTTAATAGTGTTCATATTCCAGGTATAATAATATGTAATTAAAAAAAGGGGCAATTTCATAGAATAGTAACCAAGTTTCAAAAGTGTTCTAATTAGGTCACTCAACTTTCATATTTTATTAAATTAAAGGTTCTAACATGTTTTTTAACGTTTTTATTTTTTTGTTTCACATAGGAAATCTTTTTATCTTTTTTTTTTATGTTGACGTTGAGTGGCGACGTGAATTTTATTTTATATTTTTGAATTTTAACATAACAAACGTTTTTAAAATTTTTTAAAATTATAACTACATATATTGCAAATTCCGACCCCCACATCTTATCCTCCATTTCTTTCTTAACAAACAAAAAAATCGGTGAGACTCGATTTGAAGATTTAGTAACCCGATTTGAGAAAAATATGCATGAGTGATCTAATTGGAACACTTTTGTAAGTTGGTTACTATTCTATGAGATATTCCATTAAAAATAATATAAACATTTTCATGATGACTAATAAAGTTAAGTGATGAACCAACAACCTCAATTGTTTACGGAAGCTAGGTGAGGCTATGAGGTATACATCATTCCCTTTATTTCTCACGTTTACGTCATCTAAGTGCAAACTCAGTATTTTTCCATCGTTCAACTTCACCCTTCAAGGCTTCAATTGTTTGACCCCTATTATGGTTTGTTCCCGTCATTATACATTATTCTCCACCATTTCAACTTATTTAATATAAAAAGAATTAAAAAAAAGTAAAACAAAAAAAACAAAAAAATGATTGGTGGATGAGGCCATCAACCTGACCACAATTTTTGGGTTGTAACGTGATGCGTGAAGAAGATTCATGTCATATAGGACCATTAGAGGTTGGGAAATGACCCACACTCCTTATACTGACCACCTGGTAATAAAAAATTGGCACCATACTAAAGTCATATATGTATAGATGTTGACAATCTTACATTAGACCAGGCCAAGTAATGAAAATTGAATTATTTGATTCATTAAAATTAATAACAATAATTATATATTTCTTTTTACAAATGCCGACGAATCCTAACGAGTCACGACAATACCTATGTTGATTGGTCTTTATGTGGTTCTTTCAAATGTTGCGGATAATCAAACTTTCATGATATATAATCTATACTATATATGTTATTAAAATCATATTGTACAATGGCATTTTTTTAATTATACCACTTTTGGAGTTTTGGCTAAAAGGTTCTTCTAGATACAATCACTTGCGGCTGATATAGTCATAGAGAAAGCAAAGAGAGCAATTTGTGTTACCTTTTTTTTACTCTTGATTGTATCACAAATGTATCGAAGGGAGCAGATAAAGATAGCAAAGAGAGGAATGAGTCCAATGAAAACAAAGAGGTAGAAAGTACCTAAAATTTTATTGTTAACTAATAGTGAACTTTACAATAAAATATATGGTTTAAATCAAATACAATTTAAATTAACGTGCAAATTGTGAAAATCAAGTATAGTAATTATATATACAAGTAAAATAATTATGTAATTACATCATATAGTAATCAAATATACTAATTATATATACAAGTAGAATAATTATGTAATTAAATCATAATGTAATCAAAGATACTAATTATATATACAAGTAGTGTAATTATGTAATTACATCATAAACTAATTACATAATTACTCTACTTGATTCTCACAATTAGCATGCTAATTTTATTTGTACGTTAAATTTTCTCATAAAATACAAATGTTATATATAAAGAAATATATATCAAAAAAAAAATTTAAATCTCATGTTTTCGTAATGTAAATTTATTGTACCTTATAATACATCTTTATATTCATCCTTCAACACATTTGATGTATTTCACTTTGTATGATTCAAATGATTTTATTTGTTCTAACCTGTGTTGCACACGAGTATCTAACCTAGTACAGTATATTATGTTAAAAAATTTTAGGAAAATTGGTTTTAAATACTCCCAACTATGCCTTATTGGCAAATAACAATCTCAACTTAACACTTGGCTGGTGACGGTTCCAACTAATAAAGTATTTGTTTATAATGGTCCACGACTAACGGATGATTAACTCTGTTAGTCTGATGCTTACATGGCATGCTTTATTGTCAAAACCTTGATTACGTGGCATAATACGTGGCAACCGGGAATAATAATAATAATAATAATAATAATAATAATAATAATAATAATAATATAACATATATAAATAGGTTACATATCCACATCATCCGGCGGTCACTTCTTCTCCATCCCCACACCGTGTTCTCCGGCGACACCTTCGCTGCAACCCTCACCATCATCCGACGAGTCATAATCTGTCGTTATGTTTACAAAATCCTAATTCTGGCAGATTTAACATGAAAAAAACGTTTACACTAAGAGATTTATATCCATTTACCAAAACCTTAAATACTATGTTCACTTTAAATTCTTCCAATTGAACGCCACTGATGTCGCCGACCGTTGAACTCAACGCCACGGTGGTGGTGCTTTCATCTGACCGAAATTGTAGTGGTAGCTCTGAACCTCCGTTTGTCTCTGCCTCCATGGTGGTGGTGCTTCGTTCTTTAGT
The DNA here is from genome assembly GCF_021521415.1 of Bidens hawaiensis. Taxonomy (NCBI): domain Eukaryota; kingdom Viridiplantae; phylum Streptophyta; class Magnoliopsida; order Asterales; family Asteraceae; genus Bidens; species Bidens hawaiensis. Next base: position 96,777 of record NW_027496804.1, read on the forward strand.
TCCTCCCGGCCCGGATATGGTGTTGAACGTTCATTTAGCACTCTGAAAGCTCAAATTCCGACATAGAGTTTGTGTAGACAGCCGTGAATTGATGGATTCTACCATCGAACAAGAGAATTGAACATGAGTGGGTGAGTGGTAGTGAAACTAGGGGTTGAAGTTTGATGAATTGAAACAGAGGAAAAATCTTGGGGGGGGGGGGTAATTGGAGATGACCAGTTGTGTGGGATGGGAGTTGGTGGTGGGTGTCGGTGACTGTTTTACGGGAGGGGAAGAAAAATGGTGAGAGGGAGAGAGAGAGCGCGCATGGGATATAGAGAGTAATAAAATCAAGAGATTGTGCCATGTAAGATGCCACATAATCAAGTTTTTGACAACTAGGTGTGCCACGTGAGCATTAGACTAACGGAGTTAATCATCTGTTAGTCGCGGACCGTTGGAAACAAATACACCTTTTGTTAGGCATGTCACCAGTCAAGTGTTAAGTTGATACTATTATTTGCCAATATGACATAGTTGGGAGTATTTAAAACCAATTTTCCAAAAAGTTAATAAGTGTTCTTCAGGAAGCCATTAATGTAAATCAAGAAGTCGTTGGATTACTTAGACCATTCGTAGTGTCACCTCGTTGTGCCGTTTGGCTCTGAAACCTCGGGGGCACACCCCCCGACTTTTTCCTTCAGCGTTTTGGGCATAACGTTTTGTACAAAACGCGGATATGGCACGAGTTTTGATAAAACTGTGTGTGGGGAGGGGAGAGAGTAATATATGTAATTATTGTAAGAGAGTTGTGGCGTTTTGCCCACTACGTCACTTTTTACAAAACTCTCAATTGATGACAGGGATGCCATATGGCAAAAAATGGCCAAAGGTCGGACGTTTTGACTACACATAGTCTCAGGCTTTATTTCTTTTTTTTTAATGAAATAAATTAATAATAATAATGTTTACTTTATGTAATAAAATTTAATATTAATGTGTCCATCTCAAGTGTTTGTTGCTGTTTGTGTTTACAAAATTTTGTGAAAATTTGATACCACTCCAATCGAATGTGGCTTATAAGAAGTATTTGTAAATTCAAACATGTATTACATCACCCTAACCAAACACCTTAGAGCATTCTCGGTCGCTCCTCTATCTCTATCGCTATAGTTACATTAAAAATCACTACATTTTCATTTTCATATACAACAAAATAATGTTTTTTTTACATTTTATCATTAGTTTTTGTCTCTCATCTACTCAAAACTACTTTTAAATATATTAAAAAATAAATAGATGGTAAATAGTGTTTCTCTAAATTTACCCCTCTTAAAAAGCCTCTCTTATCCACTCACAATCCCCTACGACACTATAATAAATTTAGAGATTTATCTGACAATATTTTAGAGGAGTTGTTATGAACGCTCTTAGTTGGATTTCATGACTTAATAAATTTAATAAAGTGAGAAAACATTTTGAATTTTGAAGAGAGAAAATAGTTTGAAATGATCAAAAGGACACTTTTCTAAAGAAAGTCTATATTATTAGCCTTGTGTTGTTACTTGTTAGCCATCAAAGTGTAGGGGTTCACCAAATACATGGATAACATTGTGTTTGTTTTCTTCTTCCCATTTTGTTTCTTGTTAAGTGGGCAGATGGAGGGAAGTAAACTTTTTCTCTGTAAATAATATATAATAATATAAAGTAACAACATTTAGAAACTCTATATACCATGCTAATATTTTATAAGAGTTATTCTGAATGAATTGGTTCATTTAAAGGAGAAAAATATATGTGGTCGTTTATTTTAACATTTAATAAAAAGTTTCAAAAATAAATATTAAACTTACTCTTAATAAATAAACAAAGTTTAAATAGTTATTAACAAGAAATAATCAATGAATGAAATCACATAAATTCAAGCGATGAAACACTGGATGATGATCTGCTGAAGAGGGAGACAAATTGATCGGTGCTTGGAAGGAAATAGAAGAGGTGTAAAAGACATTGACACGCGTAGTTACAAAGCTTAATCAGGAACCATAAAGCAAAGTAAAATAGCCAAAACCAATGATACAACACCTAAGGCAATCAAAACAAAGTACAATGGCAGATACACAAAGTAAATGTTTTAATGCTGCACTCTCCCGTAGAGAAATGTTAAAATAAAAACTCACTCCAGTTGAGAAAACCCTGGAAACTCTTTCTAAGCCATTGATTTCTTTTAATGGATGGTTGAGATTAAATCCATAACACTAGTACACTATTTATATTAAAAAACTAATGTTGAAGTACCGAAGGGTAAAACAGACTTTTTAAGTAGACTTGCTTTGTGTCATATCATCTTTCATTTTCCTCCATCTCAAATCCCAGTATTCTCTCTCTCTTTTCATTATTCAAGATTTCAAGCTAAAACTCTCTCTCTCTCTCTGTCTCTCTGTCTCTTCCTTCATTTCATTCACACAACCAAAACTCTCTCTCTCTCTCTTCATTCATCTTTCATGTTCCCCTTTCCTCCATTAAAACTACGATCCAAAGCATATCGAAGCCAAGATCCAAGGTGATGACGGCGGCGAAGGCCATGGTGTATCGGAAGGTGATGACGGCGACGAAGGCGTTGGTGTATCGGAAAGTTCCATGTAGCGGCGGTCGATCGTTTACCACTTAATCCAGTGATTTTTCTCTACAAAAGGTTCAGATCTGGAGATTTTATATTGACAAAGTTCTGAACAAGAATGTATGGATGAAAGCTGTTGTGATCTCGTCGTTTTTAGTTTTTTTTTCTTCTCTTTTTTAAGGTACTATGTCGACAGAGTTCAGATCTGATTGTTTTAGTATTTTTGTTTTTTGAGATATTCTATGAAATTTTGTTTGGATTCGAATCTTATTTTATATTTTTTGAAATTTGTTATTTTAGAGTAGAAAAATAGCTTCATTATTCTGTTTATTGTTGGCCCTTAAAATAAATTCAAACTTTTTTGATTTTGTTGCAATTCTTGAATCTTGAATTTGATAATAAATCTTCATCTTATTATTTGCTGGAAAATAAGACAGTTGAGTGGGGTGGTGTTTAGAGTTTGTACTGCAAATATTATTATCCAGTTTCTTTAAAATGTATACGTACATTTTTAAAACATATGTTACGTTTGTCTATAAACGTATGTTTTAATATGCAAAACATATGTTACGCTTTTCTATAAACGTATGTTTTAATATGAAAAAACGTATGTTTTTTTGTATCGAAATATTAATATTTAAGTGGATCAGTTTTAATATTTGCATAACCCATACATGCGCAAAAGAGAGTGAGAGACGGGTTATACAACGTTTATGAACATTTAAATACAAATGAGAGTGTGGAGACAAGTATTGTACCTCTAAGAAATCAATCAAATCAAAAACATCATTTTAACTATTACTTTTTTCTATATAACCATTATAAGGTAAAGGGTTAAAATTTTTTGAATAACCCCTATGAGGAGTTACTTATCCAGCTTTTTAAAAATACTTACGTATATTTTTAAAACATATGTTACGCTTGTCTATAAACGTATGTTTTAATATGAAAAACATATATTACGCTTGTCTATAAACGTATGTTTTAATATGCAAAAACATATGTTTTTTTTGTTTCGGAATATTAATATTTAAGTGGACAATTTTTATTATTTGCATAACCCATACATGGCAAAGAGAGAGTGAGAGAGGGGTTATACAAAGTTTATGAACATTTAATACAAAAGAGAGTGTATGATACATGTATTGTACCTTTAAGAAATCAATCAAATCAACTAAAACATTATATACATGAAAGCTGTATGCTCATAATCATACCAAAATAACATTTGAATATCAAAATTAAAACATCAAAAAATTCACTTATGTAAACAAACCCTACCTAAAAATTCCCTTATGTAAACAAACCCTACCTACAAATTTAGTGATGGTGTTGATGGGGAGGGAGGGTGGTGGTGAAGAGATGGAAGAGATAAAGAGAGAAAGATGATAGATTTTGTGGTTTTTGTTGGATACAGATCTAAAGGAATAGGTAGTTTTGGAAAGGACAAAAGTGAGCGGATGAAATTACATAACTAGCATTGATGATTATAAAACAATAAACCCAAAAAACACCCATGTGGCTGCATCTAGAACCACAAAATAGAGTTTCCAGGATTTTCTCAACTCAACCAAGTTTTCTTTTTATACTTTCCCCTCTCCCGTAATTGTAATTATATAGATATGATATTCAAAAATATCCATTAGGAGATGGAACTTTGTTTCTTAAGTGGTTATGGATTTGTACAATAGCCTAATAATTATGTTCTTGGTATGGAACAGTCTTCTGAGTAGAGGTCATTTGAGACAGCTTTTACGCTATGTTCCCAAGTTCATTTATGAAAAGAAAGGCAAGGAAAAGAAAGTTTTCTTTTTTTATATTTTCTTTTGGTATCTCATCTTTCTTTTAATTTTATTTTCCTTTCAAATATTTCCAATTTGGAAAGATACACAGTTTTTTATTTTACTCATCATTTTCTCTTCTCTCCCCTCATTTTCTTTCTTTTAATGAAACTCGGGAACACCTTTTTAATATTTTCCTTTCTTTTCCTTTTGTAAATGAAACTCGGGAACACCTTTCCTCATTTTAAATATTTTCATTTTAAATATTTATAAACCAAAATATTTTTGATACTCTTTAACTAATCATAAGATTTCAAGTTAGAATCTAATATCCAGTTTTATTGCAGTGAAAATTCAGGTTGCAGACTTGTTCCCATTGTGAAGTTGGCATGGATGGAAAATTTTGATGCAAAGTTTGCATTCACAAACCCTGTAACGGACTTCTTGGTGGGACCTCTCTCTTACCGTCTCACATCACATATATATAATATACATATTAATACATTTATACTTTTAATAAGTTTTTAATAAGATTTGTGAAGTTTTGCTGTTATAAAAGAACATGAAATTTTTTTATTAAAGTTTGGAATCTGATACTACACCGAACAACATTTGAAGTAGGGTGTGGATTTTATTTAGTAGTGTGCCTATGTTATAGTCTTTCCCTTTATTAATACTTGGATTCTATGTTTGAGCATCATTCTGCAATCTGTCTTGTTCAAGAAACTTCACCTTTTACACTTTACTTGTACACTCACACTACTCCTGAATTCCACGTACCACTGCCATGTGAGTATCTGACCTGACATCACATTCACATCAAAGTATTCACAAATGCTCATAACTATAATGTACCACTGATTTCAAATTTTCAATCAATCAAATATAAAAAAAAAACAAAATGAAAAACAATCACCGACATACCACCACCACCACCTCCGGCGACGGCAACTTCAACCTCTGGTCATCCTGCCGCCGCAAAATCATCAACACCACGCGCTGCGGCTGCACGACTCGCAACCGCAAAACTATCAAATCCCCGGAATGCAGATCAGACACGGTTAAATGCAATGGAGCCGGAAAACTGTCAAGTCGCCGGAATGTTCGCCGGAGGAAAAGATCACGGCGGTGGAAGAGGCGGTGAAGCGGTTACGTGGCGGCGGGGTATTACTAGGAGCGAAGGAAGTGAGGGAGCTAGCGAAAGTGGATTCGGAAGCGAGGACGAAACTCGCTTTGCTCGGAGCGATTCAGCCGCTTGTTGCAATGCTTGAATATGAAGACCTTGAGTCCCAAATATCTGCTCTCTATGCTCTTCTTAATATTGGAATTGGAAATGATGAGTAAGATGTTTAGATTAAGTATCACATTGATTAATCGAAATAAATATCGAATTAGTGGTCGTTAGTTTGTTGTCCATTTGTCTTCTGTATCGACGTAAGCACTAACTAAATATTAATGTTTATAATTTTATTTCAGGAATAAATCCGCAATTGTTGAAGCAGGAGTAGTGCATAAGATGCTCAAGTTAATTGAATCTCCAAGTTCACCCAATCCAGATTTAACAGCGGTAATTATTGCTAATTTTCTCGGATTAAGCGCACTTGATTCGAATAAATCCATCATTGGGTCATCCGGAGCCATCTCCTTCTTGATCAAGACCCTAAAGAGCTTGATTGAGGCGAACACTGGTGGCACTAGTTCACAAGTGATTCAAGATTGTTTGAGGGCACACTACAATCTATCTATTTTGGCGAAGAATGTTTCGCTCATGATCAAGGTCAATGGTTTTGTATCGTTTCTGTTGACCACGGTTGGGGGAGAAACTGAGATAAGTGATAGAATACTTTCGATTTTGACTAATGTTGTGTCAACTACCGAGGGTCGACACGCAGTTAGTAGTGTTGATGATGTGTTTACGATCTTAGTGGATGTTTTAAGTTGGATGGATTCGCCTTCTTGTCAAGAAAAGGCGACTTATGTTCTAATGGTGATGGCCTACAAGTCGAGTGAATATCAACAAGCTATGATCGAGGTGGGGATCATGTCATCATTACTCGAGTTAACTCTTTTAGGTAGCGCTTTAGCACAAAAACGATCGTCTAGGACTCTCGAAATCTTGAGGGACAAGAAAGGGAAACACGTTTCTAAAAATAGTGGAGGAGGTGGAGGGGCAACTCTATCAGCACCCCTCTGTGAGTCCGGTGACGATACTGAATCACTAGATTCACCAAGTGTCTTTTCAAGTAAGAATGCAGTAAAACTTATGGTGGAACAAAGCTTGCACAACAATATGAGGAAGATTGTAAAAAGGGCAAATTTACGGCAGGAGTTTTTATCAACAGAGCGTTACAAGTCATCGGTAGCGTCATTTTCGTCCTCGAAAAGTTTACCATTTTGAGACGAGTTTGATGGTTAAATTTGATCTCTCTTTTTTTTTCTCTCTTTTTCTTTTTTTAAATTTTTAATAATTGTATGGTTTGTTAGGGTATGATGCTAAATTTTGTATTGCTTTTTAAGGAATAGCTAGGATGACCAATGTTTTGGAAAAGTACATGTGCATGGTAGAAAGAAATGTTTTATAACACTTTGATATCTTATTTCAACTTGTACTCATTTAAAACCAGTTTGGACCGACAAACTAGAGAAAAAAAAAACTTAAATGGTTTTATATTACTTGGATCAATCGACCAAAAACCAAATCCAACTACTAACCAAATTATATGTATATATTGTTTTCCTTGCTGGTTGATGGCTCCTTCTCCTTCCTCCTCTTCAAACTCCAATTCGTCTGATCAAGGATAGATTAGACATTTGTAAATTGTAATACATAAAGCCGATAACCGTCTTATTCTCTCTCTCTTCCATTAAATATGACATACACCACACACAAGTTCTTGTACGGTTTTATACTTTAAATTGGTTTTGTAACGATAGGCATATATGTATATACTACAATACTACAGGAAGACGATATTAGCAGCCTTTGGATTTTGCCGAAGCTGACAAAGAATGAATTAGGAGTTAGGACAACAACTGCATCTAATATTAAGAAGCGTTTAAGAAAAATCAGATACACAAATAGTTAAATTTACGAGTAATAGTATGATTAGAATCGATACGAATCTTTTTTTTTTAATACGGGTTTTATTTTGTTTATATTTTATGTCTTGGAATTTTCAACTAAGAATGTGGATCTTGATTCTGCTACAGACACCCACGCTTTATATACGAATTTAAAAAATATATTATTCGATTTTGACCTTGTATCGGTTTTATAATGATCAACATCAAATTTCACAAAAATAATAAAAATATAGATACGATGGTAGTATTAACCATTAGGATTAACCAATTTGTATTTATTAATGACTAATATTTTTACCGATGGGTTACGTCGGGACATGTCGGTAAAACCACATGTGATAAAACTTAAGTGTAGTCAGTCCTAAGCGTTGATATAGTAAGTCGACGCAAATTTAGTCGGTTTCGGTTACATACATTACTGTATAGGAATTAAAACAAAAAACTATAAAATTGAGGTGGACCAACGGGGTGGTGTCGGCCGGTTTAACTCGAGTGTTGGTAAAACCCGATCATTGTCAATCCCGGGAGTTGAGCCGGTGAGTCTACGCAAGTTCGGTTGGTTTCCGACTCATTCGTTACGGTACCAGAATTAAAATATAAAAAAAACAAAATCGACATTCAATAGGTTCTTGTTATGTTCGTTACGATGGCAGTGGATCAGTAAAACCCAAGCGCTGTAAAATAGGAGCTTTGTCGGTCCATGTCATGCAGCGGTATGTCGACGTGAATTTGGTCATTTGCGGGTACATTTGTTACGGTAACGAAACTAAAACCCAAGTGTTGTAGGTACAAGGTTTCGCGGTGGTGAGTCAATAAAACCATAACATTTTCAGTCCTGGCGTTGCGACGGTGAGTCGACGCAAATTCGGTTGATTTCGTTTACATTCTTTACGATATTGGAACTAAAACAAAAAAGGTCTGTTAAACCCGAGTGTTGGTAAAACCCGAGCGTTGTAGATACCAGGCGTTGCGATAGTGAGTTGCTAAAACCCGAATATTTTCGATCTCGGGCATTACGGAGGTGAATCAACACAAATAAACATTTAATTATTAAAATTAAAAAAATTACTTAGCCAATCTCATAATGACAAATGGACCAATAATACTCTTGCATCGCCAAACTTTTCATTTATATTATATAATAATAGCTTTATCAAAATAAAAAAAGGTTTATAAGCAAAATAAGTTTGAATTAAAACAAGCAATTTTAAAATAAAAAATGCATCGGTTTGGCTTGGGTTACGACCAAAATGAGCTATTATAAGTCATTTTAGAAAATAATCATTAAAATTGATATAATATACTTTTTATGCTGGCGACGTGATAAAAGAGTAACAAAACTAAACGTACAAATTTAAGGGAGATAAATTTGGATCTCTTTTATTAAGTGACTATTTTGAGAAAGTTTCATATATATATATATATATAATAAGTAACGTGTCTAACAACTTTGTAAATAACTAAATAATAAATGCATAAATCTAATTAACAACATTTAAGTTTCTTATAAGTCTTTAATTTTCACAAAATATAAACTTACTTATTTGCAATGGTTAGTGTTTCTTCAAAAAAAAAAAAAAAATAAATTAGTTAAAATCATTTACATGTATATTTATAAAAGAGAAAATTACTGTTTGCGTCATTGTGGTTTCAGGGCGGAGGCACAATGAGTCTCCGAAAGAAAATTTGAACTGATTGAGTCCCTGTGGTTTCAAAAATGAACCATTTGAGTCACTGCTGTTAACTAAAAAGGTGTAATTACTAGTTTACCTTTTTTTTATGATCCGTATGAGTCCTTGTGCTTAACTGATTGGTCAGTTTTAGTCCCTCTTTAAAAATTACCTTCAAATTAAATAATTAATCACCAAACTATAAGCAATCAGGCCATAATCAACCAACCAAACCATAATCAACAAAAAAAAAAAAAAGAACCGAACTCTTTTTAACAAAAATAAACGAACCAAACTATTTTTTTAATAGAAATACACGACCGAACTACCTTTTTAACAAAAATGAACGAACTATTTTTTTACTAAACTAAACGAATGTAACTACTTCTAAAATAAGTAATCGAATTGAACTCCACCTTAGCACAAGTTACGATGATATTTTTGATGAAAATAAGTTCGGTTAGATTATTTTTGTTTAAAAAAGTTTGGTTCATTTATTTTTATTAAAAAACGTAGTTCGATTTTTTTTGTTAAAAATAAGTTTGGTTCGTTGTTTTCTTTAAAAGTAGTTCGATACGTTTGTTTTTATTAAAGCTAATTGTTCGGTTCGTTTAGTTAAGTAAAAAAAATTAGTTCATTTTGTTTATTTGTATTAAAAAAAAGTATTTCAGTATATTCATTTTTGTTAAAAAGAGTAGGTCGGTTAGTTTTTTTTTTCTTTTTTTTTAAAGTAGTTCGGTTATTTATTTTTGTTAAAAAAATTGTTACATTTGTTTATTTTTGTTACTCCGCATAAAATAAGCTTGATTCATTTTTTGTTTTGTTTTTTTTTTAAATGTAGTTGGTTTCGTTTATTTTTGTTAAACGAAATGAACTAAAGTGCTTGTTAAAAAAAATGTGGTTCGGTTCGTTTAGTTTAATAAAAAAAGTAGTTTGATTCGTTTATTTTTGTTAAAATATAAGGCCATACGTAGTGGGCAATAAAAAGGGGCAAAAGGGGGCGATATTGGGCGACAACACCGCCCCCCTGGGCGAGAAGAGGGGCGGGGCTACAACAGTTTATCGCCTGCTTCCTTTCTTTTTATTATTATTATATTCTAATGTGTTATATATATATATATATATATATATTATAACTATTGTAGCCCCTACACCATTACACCCCAAAAACAAATTCTCACCCCTTGCTGACTGGGTGCCACACGGCGCAAAACGCCACAATTTGTAGCCCCTCCACTACGCATAGCCTAAGTTTGGTTTGTTTATCTTTGTTAAAAAAATAAGTTCGTTTAGTTTAAGTTTGTTGGAAAGGTAGTTTGATTAGTTTATTTTTGTTATAAACACAAGTTCGGTTCGTTTATTTCTGTTAAAAAAGTAGTTCGATTCGTTTATTTTTAATAAATGAAATTAATTGTTAAAAAAAAGTGATTCAGTTCGTTTAGATTGATAAAAAAATTTAGTTTGGTCCATTTATTTTTGTTGAAAAGTAGTTTGGTTCGTTAATTTTTGTTGAAAAGGTTGTTCGGTTTGTTTATTTTTGTTTAAAAAATTAGTCTAGTTCATTTATTTTTGTTAAAAGGTGAAGGGGATTCAAGGTGACCAATTATAAATAAAATGTCGATCTACCCCTGAAGATAACAAAGTCAAGTAACGTTAGGGACTCAAATGGTTTATTTTTGAAACACAGGGACTCAACCAGTTCAAATTTTCTTTTGGAGACTCATTGTGCATCCACCCTGAAAATACAGGGACGCAAACAGTAATTTTTTCTTTATAAAACAAATAATAACGAAAAACCAAAAGGGTAAGTTAATATTTGATTAGTGAGAGGGAGTATTCACTATCTCTTTCTCTATCTTTATCTATATTTTTTTTTTAAAACACACTGTTTTTTTTTCTAAATTTTGTATATTAAAAAAAAAAGTTCCGCATCACATTCGTTATCTTATCTTTACTAAACTCACAAACATTTATTTTATTAGTTTTCATATTTTTAATACACTCATAAGGGTGAATAGTAAACTCTAAATATAAAGGATTAAAGAACAATCTCTAAAAACTTATTTATAAAATAAATAATAGGATGGAGATATAAATTTGAGATTTTTTTGAAAATTTTCTCTAACATATAAAGAAATAGTATTTATAAATCATAGAATGTGAATGCTTTAATAACTTAAAGAGAAATCTGTATTTTGTCTGCCTGGTTTATATCCACGTTCGATGGGTTTACCTCTGAAAAAGAATTTGCGAAGTTTGGGCCACTATGTTTCTCCGGCGGGTTCCTCTGACTCCTACCGTCAGTTGACCCGTCATTGACCGTTAACGTCGAAGGGTAATATAGTCTTTTACCTATTTATACACCCCTGATTCAATAAAACCCCCGAATTAGGGATTTTGTTTTCCAAACACCCAAATATAGGTCAACCGTTCGAACATTGAACCCCTAATTTTTCCGATCACCGTTAAAATCAAACGTCACCTGCACACATCGCAATGTCGACCTCGTATTCTATTAGGCCAGACAGTGAGTATTGTGACCCGTACGACCTATATGGTAAGGTGTTACTGTGTGTTCAAAATTTTTGTTTTATTTACTTGTGTGTTGTTAACGGGTTGAATGAACTGTTGTTATAGGTGAAAATTATTCACATGCGTTCACCATAAAAGTTTTCCATGGAGGGTATTTCGCTACCGAGGGGCAGCGAAGATACGAAGGGGGGAAGATCACTTACGGATGAAGTTCAAGTTTCTGAATTTTGTAAAAGTTTGTTGCTTGGAATACTTTGTAAGTAACAATATGGTTGTGGTACAACTTGTTGTTTTCATTACAAACATCCGCGTATTAGTTTGGATTTGGGTTTAAAGCCATTGGTTGAATATTATCATTTTCAAGATGTTTTTGATATGATTAGAGGTAGTGATGGTATAGGTAGTCACATTGTTGAGATTTTTGTAGAACATGGCAGGACTAGTGGTACTGAAATAGTGGTCTATGATTATGGATTTGTACCTGGTTTTGGTTTTGAAAGTGTCCATGAAGTGAGTGGTGAAAGTGTTCATGAAGTGAGTGGTGAAAGTGTCCATGAAGTGGGTGGGGAAAGTGTCCATGAAGAGAGTGCTGAAAATAGTTCTAGTGAGGAAGATGATGGCAGTTATGATAGTGATCGATCAGATGAAAGTGATCCTGAGTATACGGCTGCCTTTCAAACACCCTTGGAGGATGTAGAAGTTGACATGAGGTTGTATAAAGCTATTGTAGATTTTGATGTGGTAGAAGCAGCAGGTGATCATATTAGTGATGATGATGGTTTAAATCCTTGCATGGATACCTATGAGAGCTCTGATGATGAGCGCTTGAGTGTCTTGAATAGTATGTTAAGAAAGTTCAAGGGGAAGGAAAGGAATAATGATGATGAGTGTCCATTTTATGTTGGTCAGTTAATAACATTAAAGGAAACATTGAATGAAATGGTTAAGAGTTATGCTATTCATGCTAGAAGAGATTTGTATATCAAGAAGAATGATCCTTTAAGGTTTAGGGTGATTTGTTTGGGGACCAATCCTAATTTGGTTGCTGGTGAGGGGTCAAATGTGTCAAGTCAGGAAAAGTTTAAGGTAAAAAAAAGAGAAATGAAACCCACTTGCCCTTGGACGATGCACATCTCAAGACAATCTGTTGAGGATAATTGGTGTGTGAAGGCCATTCCAAAAAAACACAACTGCCTCAGAAATAGAACAATTGGTTTGTACACAATGTATACTATTGCCAAAGAGATTGAGGTTGAGCTACAAACCACCCCTAACTTATCTACCAAGGAATTGAAGGCCAAATTCCAGCAGATGCATCAAGTACAACTTTCTTAATTCAAGATGAGAAGAGCAAAGATAATAGCCTTGCAAAGGAAGGATGGTGACCACACCAAACAATACACCCACCTCAGATCCTATATTGATGAGCTTCTTAAAGCAACCCCAGGTAGTACCATTAAATTAGATGTTGACCCATGTGCTAACCCTAACCTTAAAACAATGCAATTTAGAAGGATATATGTGTGTTATGTTGCTTTGGTTAAAGGATTTAAATTGCTTGGTAGAGAACTTCTTGGGTTGGATGGTTGTTTTATGAAAGGGAAATACCCCGGACAGATTTTGACTGCTGTCGGGACAGACGGTAACAATTGCTTGTATCCTGTTGCCTTTGCAATAGTGGAAGCCGAATGCACAGACTCATGGAAATGGTTCTTAGATCTCCTTGGAGATGATCTTGACTTGCCTCGTGATGCCAATTTTACTTTCATAAGTGACCGACAAAAGGTATGTACACGTAGGATATATTTGTAATAGGCTAACTCATGTACACTAATTATGGTGATTTGACTGTTGTAGGGACTTATTCAAGCAGTTGAGAGTGTTTTCCCTAGGCAGAGCATCGGTTTTGTTGTAGACACATCCATGAGAACTTGAGGAAAACCTGGAGGGGAGATTTGTATAAAGGCTTGTTTTATAGGGCAACATCGGCCACTTCCGTCCCCTACTTCAACATGGCAATGGAGAAGATTAAGAAAACAAATCTTGATATGTTTCTCTGGCTTAGTGAGATCCCGGCAGCAAGATGGTCAAGATCACATTTTTCAGGAAGGGCAAAAAGTGATATGTTGCTGAACAATCTTTGTGAATATTTCAACAAGCAACTTGTTGGAGCAAGAGACAAGCCGATCATTACATGCTTAGAGTATATTAGAGAGTATTTGACCATGAGGATTGTGACTGTGAAGAAGATGCAAGCCACTGCAAGGGGCCCATTAACACTGCAAGCAACAAAAGCATGGGATGAAATCCAAACAGAAGCAAGCAAATTGATGGTTATGATGGTTGATGAAGTGACTTACCAGGTATGAATATTTGCATGACTATGATATTACAATCAATCTTTTGTTAATATGCAAATATGTTCATAGGTTAAAAGTCTGAGAAGCCAATGTGTGGTGAATGTGAGGGATAGAACTTGCACATGCAGGAGATGGGACTTGACAGGTATGCCATGCAAACATGCTGTGGCAGCCCTATATAACATGATAGAAAACAACATGTATATCGGTCCATTGGAGAAGTGGGTTGATGAAGCTTACTGGTTAGACACTTGGAAGAAGGTGTATAATCACCAAATCAGGCCCATACCTGTGACAATCGTCAATTTCAGGTTAACCTCGTTAACTCAACTCCGTTAATTCAAACTTTAAGATCGTTGAATCTATAACTCATACTTCATTACATTTAAACTAGGGTTTAAATGACGCTTAACACTTACTACATGTGTAGTAGTCTTTCGGGATTTGCACCGAAACGCAAACGATTGAGGAATAAACGAAGCACACTAAAACACTAATGATGTGATAACTATGTGTTAGGATTATGTGTTATATTATTGTCATGATTATGTGCAAGTTAGGATAGAATGTTCTAGAAAAACAACACTTGAAAGTAGAAGGACTAGAGTGTAACTTGTTTGTTTATAAATATATCACTAATAAACAAACCCTAACCTATTATTCTAAACCTACAACACCACCGATCGGCTCTCTCTCCCTCTCTTGACCCACGGCTGCCGTCCACCATCACACACATATACACATCAAATCAAGAGATTAATCCAAGAACTAGGTGCTAGGAAGGTATACTTGATCATCTCTTACCTCTTTGTTGTTTAATTTTGATGTTTGATGGGTTGTGTGAAAACCCTAAATCGGCCGATCTTGTATGTATGTGATTGTTATGATTCTTGTTAGTTGGATAATAGATTGATAACTAGATTGATATTGATACATGATTGATTGTTGTTCTTGATTTGAATTAAAACACAAACCCTAATCTTGTATGTATGGTGTGATTGATATGCATGGATAGTAGTTATAGTGTCTAGAGGGTTATATGGATGCATGATAGTTCATAGATTGTTATTATGATGAGTTTTGATGTGAACAGATTCTGGACAGAACGTATATACGATGTTTAACTGACTGTAACGAAGTGTAAACGTGAAAATTGATTGAGATTGTGGGTACTGCAGTAAACTAGGTTGAGTCTAGTTTCTATGAAGTATAAATTCGTAATTTTTGGATAAGTGGAAGTATACTTTTATGATTTTACAAAAACGTGATGCAAAGCTGAGCTGTTAGACCTGCTGTTAGGTTATGTTGTGAATGTTATATCTCATGAACTACGAGACCAATTGGGTTGGTTCCACTTCTGGAGGTTGACTCACTGAGTTAGGAACCAAACCCAAGTGGTCTTGCATTTATTGGATTTTTCGTTTAACGGGAATTGCAAATAACATTCTGATGTGCATGAATCTGACTGATATAAGTTAGCTGTAATGTTTTGATCATTATGAACAGTCTATATGGAATAAAAATAAGATAAAAGATGTTCTGGAAACCTAAGATATGTATGCTCCTGTGGTAATTTTTGGTAAATTAATTGAGACGTTATAATCGGTAAACTAGTGCAATCTTTCAAGTAGAAATTCTGTCATAACGAAACTAGCTGCTGAGTTGTATAGGAATGCATGAAATATGATAGTTTTTATATAATTGTTGTATTTTGACCAAAATACCCTTGCGGGGAATAGTTGCTAGTTGATTGCCATGAATTGACCAAATTGCCCTTATGGGGAATAATGGTTAGTTAGTCTTTGTTTGTTGACCAAAATGCCCCTACGGGAATAATTGCTAATAAGTATGTTATTAATACGTGACACGAAAGTAATTGCTCACTCATGTATCGTATCACAATTTTACTTGTTTAAGTCACACACGATTCACAAACGAAACACGAAACATGTTACGTGCATAGGTATTATGTGCCGAGTCTAGAGACTCGTTAAACATTCCGATACTTAGAAAATCTCTTTGTTATTTTAGAACGCTAGAGAGTTTTCTACGACGCGCATCACTCGGTGATCTAGATCGGATATTCTTCGCAAACAGTGAGTTCACTTACCCCACTCTTAAACTGTTTTTAAACGTTTTTCACTTGGGGGAGATAACATACTCCGATAAACATATTTTCTGAGATAAACGCATATGAAAGATTTTGTTATAAATTATATATCACTTGTAAAGGCAAAGCGGCATACGTAACATTTGAAGTCCCACACATCGGACCGGTTAATATTTGGAATAGCGAGTCACTTTTGGGTAGTACTACTGGGTTTGACAAACCCCACCCGACGCTAAGCTCAACTGGAGGTTGAGTGGGTGTAAATTTTGGCTAACACTTACCATGGTCTGGAGGACCTGGTGACGGGCACTTGATAAACAGTCAGCTTCGGTCGCGAACCACTTAGCGATACTTGTTGTATAGATTAGCTACCTATCGATATATAATTTGACATAACACTATCTGGTAATGCAAAACACTTAAACGCTGTAACGTGGTTACACACTTAAACGCTGTAACGTGGTTACACACTTAAACGCTGTAACGTAGTTACACACTCAAACGCTGTAACATGGTAACACACTCAAACGTCGTAACGGGGTTACGCAACATTTAAACGTCGTAACGAGGTTACGCAAAACGCTAAACGATTTATCTTATTTTACTTGTGAACTCACCAACCTTGTGTTGACACTTTTAGTATGTTATTCTCAGGTAGCCGAGGCGGGCGCGCGGTTTAGGAGCATGCATTAATGAAAACACTTTTATTCTGCAAACTTAATTTTAACAGTTACATTTGGTTTTAAGTCGTCCTGCGTGACGCAACTTTTGAATTAAGGTTTTACGCTTCCGCACTTACTTTCATTTAAACGTTTTTCTTTGGTTTGGTTATAACTAATGATTCCGATCCTGCCAGTTCACACCCTCTGACGGTAAAACTCCGTTAGTGGATTTTGAGGGTGTGACAGATTGGTATCAGAGCCATTGGTTATAGCGAACTAGAAACTGCATGCATACTAGACTATAACCGCGACGACCCATTAGTTATAATGATACGCACTGCATAGGTTTGTGTAGTCTTGAAATCTTATTTCCTTATCTCCTTCACTCATACGCGCGCATATACCCGGCTTACCTGTAGGAATGTCGACGCCACCCTCATCATCATCCGATTCGATGACGCATGCTCACGGGAAGGAACCGCAGTTACCTACTGCCTCGCCACCCCGTGTAGTCCCGGAACTCGAAGCTCCTGCACCAAAGAAGTACCGCCTATCCGGAGGCTTGTATGACAACAACGTTAGCTGGGAATGGTACCCCAACATGATCAGACGTATGGTCTACCGTGAACAAGTTCCCCCATTGCCTCACCCGAACCACCCTACTTACCCTAACACTCTACCACCTATAACCGAACCTGTAGAGCGAGTTCTCGCAGCTGTCGTTTCTTGTTTGGAGCGTGATGTGGGTTACATGCGCTACACTAGAGAAAATGTTGCCAGACTGTTTAAAGATGGAACCGAGACTCAGGAGGAGATTGCCCGCATGGCAGCGGCAATGAAAGAAATGCAAGAGACTAGTGAGCAATAAACCAAGGTTATGATGAAGATGCAAGCCGAGATGATAGACTTGCAAGAGCAACTCCAAGAAGCAAGGACCCGAACCGAAATAGCCTTAGAACGTTGCGATATCCTACAAATGCAACTTGCCCAGAACGTAGCAGAACCTGAGGCAGAGCCCGAGGCAGAGCCTGATGTAGAACCTGAAGAAGATCCCGAAGAGGAGCCTGAGGAGGATCCCGAGGAAGATCCCGAAGAGGAGCCCGAGGAGGAACCTGAAGAAGAACCGAAGGAGGAACCAGCTGAGGAGGAGGCACATTCAGAGGTGTCCTCAGATGACGACATCTAGTGAGGATGACACTTAGATGGAGGGGTTGTCTCCATCCGAACTATTATTTTTCTATAATTTTAAGGATTGATTGGAAATACTTTGTAGCGAATACAATGGTTTTAATCATGAATTTTTAATTAGACTAATAAGTGGTTGTGATGTGATGTTGTTTTTTTTTTCTTACCTATCTTTTATTACATGTATGGTGTGTTGTATATGAAAGAAAAATTCACGTTTTATACTATGATTCTAGGAAATGGCCGGAAGAAACGCTGGACGAGGACGAGGTAACATCAGCATGACTGCAGCTGAACTCCAAACCCTGCTGAATGACCATGTTGCTGCCGCTTTAGCTGCACACGTTCAAAATCAAACAGGAGGTCCGAATGGAGCATGTACCTTCAAGAACTACTTAGACTGCAAGCCCAGTACGTTTAAGGGCACTGAGGGAGCTATAGGCTTCCTGCGTTGGGCTGAGAAGGCCGAGTCGGCCTTTGAGATGTGTAATTGTCCCCCTGCCAGTAGGGTCAAATTCGCTGCTGGGACACTTGAGGATTCCGCCCTCACTTGGTGGAATTCGAACGTCCAGATCCTTGGATTGGAACTGGCTAACGCGATGAACTGGGAGGAGTTCAAAAACATGATGCGAGAGGAGTACTGTCCGAGGGAAGAAATTTCGAAGTTAGAGTCGGAGTTTTGGTCGTTGAAAATGGTGGGTTCAGAGATTGAAAGCTACACTACTCGTTCGCACGAGTTGGCAGTGATGTGTCCGCGGATGGTGGATCCGCCGAGCAAGAGAATAGAGATGTACATTGATGGGTTAGCACCACAGATTCAGGGTATGGTGACGTCTTCCAGACCAGCCACGATCCAACAAGCGATCCGTTTGGCTCACAAACTGACGGATCAGGCTGTGACCCAGGGTGCGTTACCACCGAGGGGTTCGACTGTTAAAGCCCGTGACAACCCGAGTAATGACCACGTCAGCAACAGTAACAACAACAGCAACCCGAACAGCGGGAAGAGAAAGTTTGACAACACCAGATCTTCATCCTCAAACCTCCCACCGCAACACCACTACCGTAAGCCCGAATTTACTCGGAGTTTCAACACTCAGAATCACAACAACAACAACGGTAGCGGGCAGGTTTCGAGCGGATATGTTGGGAAATATCCAAAGTGCAACAGGTGCAACTTTCATCATGTTGGTCAATGTGACCGTGTCAAGTGTCAAAGATGCGGAAAGATAGGTCATCAAGCGAAAGAATGTAGAGGAGACCTTGCGGCGAAGGGTGCTCCTAAGCCACCGATGACGACTAAGGGATGTTTTGAATGTGGACAGGAAGGTCATTTCCGGAAGGATTGCCCCAAGCTGAAACATAATGACAACAATGGGGGCAATGGAAGTGGCAGTAATGGTGGAGGAAATGGCAAAGGAAGAGCGTTTGTGATTGGATCAGGTCAAGCCCGCAGAGATCCGCATGTGGTGTCTGGTAAGTTCCCTGTAAACGATTGTTTTGCTTCTGTTTTGTTTGACACTGGAGCTGATAGGAGTTTTGTGTCAAAGGCCTTTAGCCAACTTTTAAACCTTACTCCAACCCCGTTAGACGCTAAGTTTCCTGTTGAATTAGCTAACGGCAAAACTGTAATAACAACTCATATACTTGCGGGATGTAAGTTGAAACTGTCAGGTCATGTCTTTGACATCGACCTTATTCCTTTTACGCTTAGTAGTTTCGATGTCGTTGTCGGCATGGACTGGTTATCCGAGAACCGAGCGGAGATTATATGCCATGATAAGATAGTCCATATTACCACCCCTTCTGGCGAGATCATTTCGGTCCGAGGCGAGAGAAGCGGCATGACCACCAGCGTCATTACCCTTATGAAGGCGCAGAAGTATTTACGAAAGGGTCATCCGGCAATTTTGGCGCAGATTGTTGAGAAACCCGCGGAGGAGAAACGAATTGAAGACATACCGGTTGTGCGAGACTTCCCGGAAGTTTTCCCGGAGGATTTACCTGGACTCCCTCCTATTCGTCAAGTCGAATTTCAGATCGAGTTGACACCCGGTGCAGCACCCATAGCACGAGCCCCGTATCGGCTCGCACCGGCGGAACTTCAGGAGTTGTCCACCCAGTTGCAAGATTTGTTGGATAAAGGTTTTATCCGACCTAGCTCATCGCCATGGGGAGCCCCTGTCTTGTTTGTCCGAAAGAAAGACGGGACTTTCCGAATGTGCATCGACTACCGGGAGTTGAACAAGATGACGGTCAAGAACCGTTATCCTTTACCCCGAATTGATGATTTGTTTGACCAGCTTCAGGGATCGAGTTACTACTCGAAGATCGATCTACGATCCGGTTATCACCAGCTGAGAGTGCGCGAAAAAGATATTTCAAAAACGGCTTTCAGAACACGGTATGGTCACTACGAGTTTTCGGTTATGCCTTTTGGCCTAACCAACGCACCAGCCGTATTTATGGATCTCATGAATCGAGTATGCAAGGCGTACCTCGACAAGTTCGTGATTGTTTTCATCGATGATATTCTCGTCTATTCCAAGAACGAGACTGACCACGAAGAGCACTTAAGGATAATTCTGGAACTACTGAAGAAGGAACAACTGTATGCTAAACTCTCGAAATGTGAATTCTGGCTTCGCGAGGTTCACTTTTTAGGACATGTGATCAACGAGAATGGTATCCATGTCGATCCCGGTAAGGTAGAGGCCATCAAAAACTGGGAAGCACCTAAGACTCCGACTGAGGTGCGACAATTCCTAGGACTGGCCGGCTACTATCGGCGTTTCATCGAGGGATTTTCAAAGATTGCTCAACCCCTCACCGCTTTGACTCACAAGGGCACTAAGTACAACTGGGGTGACGCGCAAGAATCCGCTTTTCAACTGTTGAAAACCAAGCTTTGTAGCGCCCCTATTTTAGCTCTCCCCGAGGGAACGGAAAACTTTGAGGTACACTGTGACGCATCTATACAAGGTCTCGGTTGTGTGCTGATGCAACTCGAGAAGGTTATAGCCTACGCCTCTAGACAACTACGGGTTCACGAGAAGAACTACACGACCCACGATTTGGAACTCGGAGCTGTAGTGTTTGCTCTTAAGATATGGAGGCATTACTTGTACGGTACCAAGTTTACCATTTACACCGACCACAAGAGTCTCCAACATATCTACGATCAGAAGGAGCTGAACATGCGACAGCGTCGTTGGGTCGAGCTGCTTAAAGATTACGATTGTGCCATCAAGTACCACCGTGGCAAGGCCAATGTGGTGGCCGACGCCCTCAGCAGAAAAGAAACAGATAAACCCAGACGGGTGAGAGCATTGCAACTTACGATTCATGCCAGCTTACCCAATCAGATTCGCGATGCGCAACTGGAAGCGTTGAAAGATGATAATCTTCCATCGGAACTCATGCGGGGCATGAGCAAGCAACTTGAAACCAGATCGGACGGGGTCCGATATTTTGAGAACCGGATTTGGGTTCCACGATACGGAGAATTGAGAACTCTAGTGATGGACGAAGCTCACAAGTCCCGATATTCTATCCACCCTGGCTCAGATAAAATGTATCATGATTTAAAGGAACTTTACTGGTGGCCGAACATGAAAGCCGACATTGCCACCTACGTGAGCAAATGCTTGACTTGTGCCAGAGTCAAGATAGAATACCAGAAACCATCTGGTCTACTGCAACAACCGGAACTCCCAATGTGGAAATGGGAACACATCTCAATGGACTTTATTACGGGTTTGCCTAAAACACCGACGGGATGCGATACCATCTGGGTGATCGTTGACCGGTTGACTAAATCGGCGCACTTCCTAGCGATTAAGGAAACAGACAAAATGGAAAGACTGACTCGTGTCTACATGAAGGAAGTAGTGTCGAGACACGGAGTGCCTGTCTCGATCATTTCCGATCGAGATTCTCGTTTTACCTCACACTTTTGGAAGTCGCTGCAAAGCGCACTGGGCACACGTCTCGATATGAGTACCGCATACCATCCTCAGACGGATGGGCAAAGTGAACGGACTATTCAGACCCTGGAGGATATGTTGCGTGCATGCGTCTTAGATTTCGGAAAAAGTTGGGAACCCCACTTACCCTTGGTAGAGTTTTCGTATAATAACAGCTACCACGCAAGTATTAAGGTAGCGCCGTTTGAAGCGCTGTACGGACGGAAGTGTCGATCACCACTCTGCTGGGCAGAGGTGGGTGATAGCCAAATCACTGGTCCGGAACTGGTACTCGAAACCTCGGAAAAGATTGTTCAAATCCGAAATCGCATGGCAGCAGCACGAGATCGCCAAAAGAGTTACGCCGACAAGCGCCGAAAACCTCTCGAATTTCAAGTAAACGATCGAGTGTTACTCAAAGTCTCACCCTGGAAAGGTGTGGTTCGCTTTGGTAAGCGAAACAAACTCAACCCACGATATGTTGGTCCGTACCGGATAACTGAGCGCATTGGTCCGGTGGCGTACCGACTGGACCTACCAACAGAACTCAGTGGCGTACACGATGTATTCCACGTATCAAATTTGAAGAAATGCCTATCTGATGAAACCCAAGTAGTCCCTTTGGAGGAACTACAAGTTGATGAACAGTTACGGTTCATTGAGGAACCAGTCGAGGTTTTGGATTGGGAAACCAAAACGCTCAAACACAGCAAAATTCCAATTGTTAAGGTTCGTTGGAACTCGAGACGTGGACCGGAGTTCACATGGGAACGCGAGGATCACATGATGAAAAAGTATCCTCACCTTTTTGAAGGGCTAACCAAACACCGAAAACCGCGAAACCCGGCAAACCGTCAAACATCACCGGAGGTATGAACTAAATTTCGGGACGAAATTTCTTTCTACTAGGGGATGATATGACAAACTGAAAATCTTTCTTACTTTTTCAGGCTCTCATCACGACTTGACTCAAATTTTCGGGACGAAAATTCTTTAACATGGGAATGATGTGACAATCGTCAATTTCAGGTTAACCTCGTTAACTCAACTCCGTTAATTCAAACTTTAAGATCGTTGAATCTATAACTCATACTTCATTACATTTAAACTAGGGTTTAAATGACGCTTAACACTTACTACATGTGTAGTAGTCTTTCGGGATTTGCACCGAAACGCAAACGATTGAGGAATAAACGAAGCACACTAAAACACTAATGATGTGATAACTATGTGTTAGGATTATGTGTTATATTATTGTCATGATTATGTGCAAGTTAGGATAGAATGTTCTAGAAAAACAACACTTGAAAGTAGAAGGACTAGAGTGTAACTTGTTTGTTTATAAATATATCACTAATAAACAAACCCTAACCTATTATTCTAAACCTACAACACCACCGATCGGCTCTCTCTCCCTCTCTTGACCCACGGCTGCCGTCCACCATCACACACATATACACATCAAATCAAGAGATTAATCCAAGAACTAGGTGCTAGGAAGGTATACTTGATCATCTCTTACCTCTTTGTTGTTTAATTTTGATGTTTGATGGGTTGTGTGAAAACCCTAAATCGGCCGATCTTGTATGTATGTGATTGTTATGATTCTTGTTAGTTGGATAATAGATTGATAACTAGATTGATATTGATACATGATTGATTGTTGTTCTTGATTTGAATTAAAACACAAACCCTAATCTTGTATGTATGGTGTGATTGATATGCATGGATAGTAGTTATAGTGTCTAGAGGGTTATATGGATGCATGATAGTTCATAGATTGTTATTATGATGAGTTTTGATGTGAACAGATTCTGGACAGAACGTATATACGATGTTTAACTGACTGTAACGAAGTGTAAACGTGAAAATTGATTGAGATTGTGGGTACTGCAGTAAACTAGGTTGAGTCTAGTTTCTATGAAGTATAAATTCGTAATTTTTGGATAAGTGGAAGTATACTTTTATGATTTTACAAAAACGTGATGCAAAGCTGAGCTGTTAGACCTGCTGTTAGGTTATGTTGTAAATGTTATATCTCATGAACTACGAGACCAATTGGGTTGGTTCCACTTCTGGAGGTTGACTCACTGAGTTAGGAACCAAACCCAAGTGGTCTTGCATTTATTGGATTTTTCGTTTAACGGGAATTGCAAATAACATTCTGATGTGCATGAATCTGACTGATATAAGTTAGCTGTAATGTTTTGATCATTATGAACAGTCTATATGGAATAAAAATAAGATAAAAGATGTTCTGGAAACCTAAGATATGTATGCTCCTGTGGTAATTTTTGGTAAATTAATTGAGACGTTATAATCGGTAAACTAGTGCAATCTTTCAAGTAGAAATTCTGTCATAACGAAACTAGCTGCTGAGTTGTATAGGAATGCATGAAATATGATAGTTTTTATATAATTGTTGTATTTTGACCAAAATACCCTTGCGGGGAATAGTTGCTAGTTGATTGCCATGAATTGACCAAATTGCCCTTATGGGGAATAATGGTTAGTTAGTCTTTGTTTGTTGACCAAAATGCCCCTACGGGAATAATTGCTAATAAGTATGTTATTAATACGTGACACGAAAGTAATTGCTCACTCATGTATCGTATCACAATTTTACTTGTTTAAGTCACACACGATTCACAAACGAAACACGAAACATGTTACGTGCATAGGTATTATGTGCCGAGTCTAGAGACTCGTTAAACATTCCGATACTTAGAAAATCTCTTTGTTATTTTAGAACGCTAGAGAGTTTTCTACGACGCGCATCACTCGGTGATCTAGATCGGATATTCTTCGCAAACAGTGAGTTCACTTACCCCACTCTTAAACTGTTTTCAAACTTTTTTCACTTGGGGGAGATAACATACTCCGATAAACATATTTTCTGAGATAAACGCATATGAAAGATTTTGTTATAAATTATATATCACTTGTAAAGGCTAAGCGGCATACGTAACATTTGAAGTCCCACACATCGGACCGGTTAATATTTGGAATAGCGAGTCACTTTTGGGTAGTACTACTGGGTTTGACAAACCCCACCCGACGCTAAGCTCAACTGGAGGTTGAGTGGGTGTAAATTTTGGCTAACACTTACCATGGTCTGGAGGACCTGGTGACGGGCACTTGATAAACAGTCAGCTTCGGTCGCGAACCACTTAGCGATACTTGTTGTATAGATTAGCTACCTATCGATATATAATTTGACATAACACTATCTGGTAATGCAAAACACTTAAACGCTGTAACGTGGTTACACACTTAAACGCTGTAACGTGGTTACACACTTAAACGCTGTAACGTAGTTACACACTCAAACGCTGTAACGTGGTAACACACTCAAACGTCGTAACGGGGTTACGCAACATTTAAACGTCGTAACGAGGTTACGCAAAACGCTAAACGATTTATCTTATTTTACTTGTGAACTCACCAACCTTGTGTTGACACTTTTAGTATGTTATTCTCAGGTAGCCGAGGCGGGCGCGCGGTTTAGGAGCATGCATTAATGAAAACACTTTTATTCTGCAAACTTAATTTTAACAGTTACATTTGGTTTTAAGTCGTCCTGCGTGACGCAACTTTTGAATTAAGGTTTTACGCTTCCGCACTTACTTTCATTTAAACGTTTTTCTTTGGTTTGGTTATAACTAATGATTCCGATCCTGCCAGTTCACACCCTCTGACGGTAAAACTCCGTTAGTGGATTTTGAGGGTGTGACAATACCAGGCCCTGATATGTGGGCACCCTCAAAATGCCCAACAATAATAACTACACCTAAACATCATACTCAGATTGGCAGACCGAAGAAGAGCAGGAAGAAGGCACTAGGCGAGAAGAAGAAATTGGCAGCTAGCAAGAAGATGAAGAGGAAGATTGAAGAGGTTCAGGAAGTGTTTTCTGCAGAAGGAAGACTTACCAAGTTGGGGCATGAAAAAAGTTGTGGAAGATGTGGAGGTTACGGACACAACATCAGAACTTGCAGGGCACCAATTCAACCATAATGATGTCAACTATAAAGTTGTGTTTGAGTTAGATTGATGGTGTGTGATCCTATTTAAGACTTTTGTTTGAACTTGCTGGTACCATGTGTGTGTTATCATGGTTTGTGTTTGAAACAATTTAAGACTTGTAGCATGTGTGTTTGATTTGGGACATGATGGTTTGTATGCTATTTTGACAGTATTTGTTTAATGCTTTTAAAACTAGTAGCATGTAGGCAAATCATGCAAACATTACAATAGATTTAATCATGTCAAATTAATGTACAATTCAAATGCAAACAATACTAGAAACTAACTACAATGTTACTTCCAATGACAATCATCATTTGACCAGTCAGAGTCCCACACTGGATCGTCTTCGTATGGATCATGAAAGTAAACTTCTTCCGGCTCACTGGTGTACTTGAAAGCTGCTTTCACAACCTCAGGGTCATAATCATCACCAGGATCCATTTCATATTCTTCCCTTTGTCTAAATAAGTCATCTTCTTGCACTAAATAAGCCATCAACTCATCTTCACCCAATTGATATTCCTTGTCTTCCATTTGACTTTTGCCTTGGTCAAACTACACTTTATCAATTTCATCGTTCCCTAACTCAACATTCTCAGTTTCATCATGGCTGCAACATGACTGATAATGTGGAACACAAATTTAAAGTAAATAGATGAAACAAGAAGCTCTAAAATTTAACATAAACTAAAATAACAACAACAAAGATTACATTATCCCATACTACAAAGACAATGTTAACAGCTAATCAATAAAAACACACATAAACGAAGAACAAAAACCAACTAATTCCTAGCAACATCTTCAAGCTTGTTACTTCTTTGGTTTTCATTCTTGCAAAATCATCTTTCTTGTTCATCATCTTCACCATTGCTTGAATTACCTTTTCACAACTAGGGCATGTGGGATCATCAGCCCATTATAGCCATTCACAACTCCCCTTCTGTAACAGACTAAATATATCAACAAATAAACAACCCTAATTCGATTCACAGATTAGAACAATTACCCCTAAAATTGACCTAAGCAACACGACAGACCAAATCATCATCGATTAACAGAGTAGAACCCTAATTCGTGAGTAATTAAAACTTACACAGCACAAGAATCGACGCCCCGGGTTTGAATCGGTCCTGGATATCCGGTAACATGTCGCGACACCACATGAACATCTCACACAAAGCTCATCCGCACGGCAAGGCTTGGAAGGTGAACCTGAGGAGAGTTGACTTGACTTGGATTGAGACATCCGTCAATCCGTCGCCGGATAATGAAATATTAAAGGGTTGAGAGAATCGCCGGAGATGGTAGCATAAAGGGAAAGGGGGTAGATCGATTAGTTATAAAGGAATCAGGGATAACATAGTAATTTCCTTTTTTTTAACGGGTCAACTGACAGTAGGAGTCAGAGAAACCCGCCGGAGAAACACAGTGGCCCAAACTTTGCAAATTCTTTTTCAGGGGTAAACCCATCGAACGTGGATATAAACCAGAGAGATAAAATGCAGATTTCTCTGACTTAAAAGAAGTTTGTTTGTTACAAGTGGTTAAACAATTGGCGCCATAACCCAATTCAATTGTATGGAGACAAAGCATTAACTGCCCTCTAATAATAATCAACTTTCTTATAGGTATTTACTTACCATAAGATACACAACTTGTTATATGGGATTATAAAAACAAATCGAAACTCAGAATAGGATCAATAACAAGCATCTTTTACAAAATAATTGGACGCGTGTATAAATATCATCTATACAAGTATATCAAAGTCCGATATAAATATGATGTATGCCTCTTATGTTGTATCTTCTCTAGCCCGAAACAAGAAACAAACAAGATAACAACCACCTGATTAATGAAAAACTTGAGGTGATGCGTAGTACTCGCTTTCTTTAAAAACGGGCCTTAAATCTTCTTTGCACATAAAATCGGTAGGGAAACAAACAAGATGCCCTCTCACACCCTCTAATCTAGCAATTGGATCAGTAGTCTTCATAGTCCCAGTTTGATGTAATTCCAACTTCTTTGGAGCTATTCCTAGGTCAATTGTTGTATGTCCTGATTTTCCTTTTAATTCACCCATTCCTTGCCTCAAAGATGCCCTGTGTTGTTTTTTCAAAGTATTTGTATAAAAATTAATTGAAAACCAGAATAAAACCCAAAAATGGAAAATGAAAAGGGGTAAAATGAAATATTGTACCTTGAATGGATAAAATCATTAGGGAGGCAAGAGAAAACATCTTGGTAGATCATGCTATTATTCTGTCATTAGCAAAGTATTGGAAAGTGTAAGCATAAAATAATACGAAAAACGGTGAGTTGGGTAACAGGTCAAAACAAGTCATTTATTGGTACCTTATATTCTTAATATTTTTTTTATTGTCTAATATAAAAATTTTATATTTCAATGACCGCTAACTATTCGATTATTACCTTTGCTGTTGCCATCCATATGTCTTTGTAGGTAGAATCAATCACAGGGTCAGCTATTTTATTGATCTATAGGAAGACAAAACAAAATCATAATAAGATACTCTTACTTGATGAATATTAATTAGTATCATACAAAACTAAGAACAACCTCAGTACTATGAAGACCAAGGTGTTCAGACCATAGTGAAAGCCGAAGACTTAATGCGAATTTTCCAGCCCTATATGGGTTGCCTCCCATATAAGATTCAACAACTTCTTTATCTTCAATAAGCACTCCAATCTGTATAGATTATATTACAACCAACTTAAAAATAAATTTGATTCAGTCAAAAATGAAAAATTGTAGTAATTACCTCAGAATCGCGTAATCCAAGTAAACTTCTGTCATTAATATTTGCTGATCCAACAATGGCTGTTTTATCATCTATAATCATAACCTTGCTATGCACATATACCTGCATTAGCATACCACCTATAAATATATCTAAACATGTACGAAATATTAAAGGAAATGCAACTAAAAGAAATGCAACAAGAAATATGGGCTTATAAAGATACCAGGCTGGTGGCGAGAAGCCCGTCATCAGAAATTTTACCATACGACCGAAGACCATAAAAAGATATGTAGTCATGAACTTTGGGACCGATGCGATCAGAAAGAGTATGCAATATAGAATTGGGCCCTCTTGATATTGTTCTATATTGCCAATGCATAATAGCTCTTACAGATGCTGCACCAGCATCATCTAGTCCACCCTGGAATCCAGGTAATAATGGAATAACAACGATAACCCGAAAACACTGTTTTTCATTATACGCTTGTAATATACGTTTGTACAAAGATTCCAACACACGGTTTCGTATGATATCGTCTCCAGAAAGACCCGAGATGAAAAATTGGTTCTGGGCACAAAAGATAAATGTCAATAACGCGTCTACAAAAGTCAGACTGTTGAAATATGCAACAAGTTTATAATGTATGACCTCAATGTAAACCAAGTGTTCGGCTTTCTCAATAAGTGTGCAATAAGCATTGTGAATGCTTTCTTCAACTTGACTTGTTCCGGCTGACCATAGACTCACACTTCTTATAATCTATATAGAATATATGAAACTTAAGAAAACATTATTAGTATGAAAATATTAATGTACAAAAGTTGGGGATTTAATTAAAGTTGACCTGGCAGCGACATGTGGCACGAGGACCAACTTGTCCGGTTTCATCTGATGCACCAGCGAGGTTCAAATTGGACCGCCCTTGCTCATCAACAAAGCCTCTCATTGGCATGTAAGAAACCAAAGGTTCAAATTTTGATTTTCTAAAAGAAAATGGAGCCCGAGGCGGCCTGCTGGGCTGGCCATGAGTATTGTGGGCTTTACTCTGCCCGTTCTGTTTTGGATGTGCACTAGAAGTCTCTAGACCATCAGCTTCTTGAGGGATTAGTAATGGGATGTCTTGAAAAGCCGAAAAAGAAGGTAACGAATCTTGTCGGTTTATTGCTTTCGGTATATCGATGTTTTCAGTTCTCCCATCTTGTTCTCTGTTGTTACCCATGTAATGTGGAATAACCATGTGCTGATGCGGCATAAGCAGTGGAATTGTTTGCTCATAAGGAGCTTTACTTCTCTAAAATAAATATTATCATAACCAAGATTAGATCATAAAAACAACAACAAACTTTAACCTTAAATGTTACTTCAAAAAAACCTTGGCGTAATTCCAACGCTGAACAAAGTGTCGAGCAATATCGCGACATGGTGGGCCCCACAATGCACAGTGAACATCATGCCATGGCATACGAGGATACCTTTCACGATTCAGCTCGTCTTTTAGAGTATCTTCCCATGAATTAGGTTCTGATTCCCTGTAAAGTTAGGATATATAACATTTATATCATAATTTCTTAACCGCCTCATATTCAAATAACAAAAATAAAACTACCTAGGGTTATAATAATCTTTTCCGGGCCATATCATAGGCGGGTGATCACCCACTTTGTGCTCATACGAGTCATAACGACCAAAGCAAAGATCTAGTCCACCAATGAAGCAAACCTCATGATCAACAATCACCAATTTCTCATGATGGGACCTATATTATTTTACCATAAGTAGAATATTAGTTTTAAAGATCAGCATGAACAATAATGTGAGATGTAGAATGTTACCATAAATAGACACCACTCGAAAAATGGTCCGGATGGCGTAGAACTCTGATGTTCTCATGAAGTGCAGCTAGCTTTTTCTTACTATAAAAGCTATTAATTTTAAGAGCAAGAGCTAGCTCTTTATACATCAGAATATAAATCTGCATTAAAGATACATATTTTTATAAATCTGCAATAAACATAATATAAAACTGTTGATGTGGCATTGGTATCATACCTGGACCCCTTGCTTGGCTTTCGTCTCCAGTAAATTATCTAGGCGAGAAGAGGCGTTGGAATGAAAAGGACGTCGTAAATAAAGATCCGGGCACAACCACCACCCGCACATAAATATCTGCTTGAAACCAATAATCGGTTACAACTCTTTTGAACTGATTATGGTGACTATTAACTTGAAATTAAGTAACTTTGAGTGAAAACCTCTGATTTTGCATCTTCAATTGCTAAAGCAATTGCGTCAAAAGCTGCACGACCATCAATGAACCACTGAGCCTGACTATCGTCGTCAGTCAGGCCCCGGGGTGGTGCAAATGACCCGAACCTGTGAGGGTGGCACCACCCCTCGGGTGGCCGAAGCCCAACATCATTAATTGCGGAAACCCATGATCTTGCTTTAGCTTTAGATCTACTTCTTAGTATTATCCTCCGGTTTCCACTTGCCACCTAATGTCATTTTGGCTAATAAGATAAGTATCACCATCCTAATTAGTCAAGTCAATAAT
The DNA here is from genome assembly GCF_021521415.1 of Bidens hawaiensis. Taxonomy (NCBI): domain Eukaryota; kingdom Viridiplantae; phylum Streptophyta; class Magnoliopsida; order Asterales; family Asteraceae; genus Bidens; species Bidens hawaiensis. Next base: position 128,080 of record NW_027496804.1, read on the forward strand.
TGTATTATACTTGCCTCAAACGAATGGCGTAAAGGGTTACGATCGTTTACTTCTTTTGCTAATGACACCTGGCCTTCACCCGTCCCATGTGGAGACAGTAGAACATCAAATACAATAATATCTAGCGGGTCCTTGTCGAATGGATCTTTTAGCAAGGCCAAAAATCCAGGTTTCAGCACAGCCCAAACCTACAGGCATTATGTATTATTAATAAACTATGCATATCTTTTAATTATAATTACAAATAAACCATAACTAATATATATTGTCAGCGCGATACCTGTTGCCAGTTGTCATTACAACAATTGAACCAATGACAAACGGAACATAGTCTCCTGTCATCATTTCCTGGTATTTTCGGTAAATGTTTCACAAACACATATTCTTCTTTATGTTTAGACCCGTATTCGGGACAAAAAGATAACTTAGAAGCCTCCATAAACCTGCAAACCTGCAATGAACATTTTACTCATGCATTAATAACAATATTATAATTATAAGCCGATGTTATCACACGCCTTTCAAATAAACTTTACCTCTCTAGAATTTGCAATGTCCAGATTGCCAAGAAAGTGATTCATGTACCCCTGCATTGCTGTCATGGCACGGTCTGACATGGAATGTTGCCTGCCAAGTGGCGGCCGGATCATTGGCAATGCTGCTCTTGAAGGAACATCTCTGAACAAAAAACCACCTGTAAGAACTATGATCATTACAGCAAGAAAGGATGAATCATCAGTACCAATCTTGAAAACTCAAGATGTTCAGGAGTCACCTGTTTCTGACACTGTCATCGTTGTTCACGGGTGTGACGTCATCGTCAGGATCATCGTCATCATCATGATCATGCACAACTTGTGTATGATCCATCAATCCTATGTTATGAAGCCATTCTTTGACCTACATAGGGAAGACCACAAATAATGTAAATATAATTGTTCATTACAAATCACTACATTCTTTCGAGAACAAAAAGAACAAACTTAAATCGTTTAACTTTTCTTACCAGTGGTTCATGTTATTTAAAACTTTTACTTCATACATAAAAATGTCCATAGTAATTATATACACTAAAAACCATAAACTAATTTGTTAATATGCTTCAAAACTTTTAAATGTTTACCTATGTGTAGGACATATAAACTATAAATGAATTGCACATGTCAAGGTTTTATGAATAAATACATTTTGTTAATATTCTTGTAGAATATATTAGAATAGATGAATAAACATTTACACTTCAACCATAAGTATTGGATCATTTCAGAAGTTTTTTACAGCGAGAAGTGCGAGAAGTGAAGGTGTAACTCCATTAATCCCTAATTTCACTCCATTTCTTATGTGTAGGTGCGTTGTGTAGCCGCGCATATGTATATGTGTAGGTACGTATGTTTGTATATGTGTACGTATGTTTGTATATGTGTATGTATGCTTGTATGTGTGTAGGTACATAGGTTTGAATGTGGCTCGGTACATTTATATGTTTTTGGGTAGGTTTGAATGTGTAATTAAGACAAAAATACAACCAACCTACATATATGTATGTAACATCATATGAAAGAGGGTGAAATTAGGGATTAATGGAGTTATACATTCACTTCTCGCACTTCTCGCTGTAATATCACTTCTAGCAAGATCCATCCCAACCATATATGTAAAAAAAAAACTGTGATAAATTACATTAAACTCACTTGTTCTTGTTTTTCATGGATTTCTTCAATAATGGCACGTTTTTTCAAAGCAAAATGCAAATAAAACACATGTGAAGCCTTCTTCACCAGCTGCCACTTGAACTGACATACATAATTGGGCATTTAATTCCAAAATCCAATCTAGGTTAAGAAATTAAATATTCATAACAACCACATTCATAATAAAAAAACCTATGAATCTCAAACTAACATGATCTCATCAGGAACATGTTGCATGAATGGAAACTGATCAATGCCATGCATTATTAAGGATTTTAAAGACGTGATTACAAATATTATTCATAATATAATATGAAACAAGACCTGTTTATATTGAAAGTCAATAGTGTAGGTAAGAAGCACGGGGCTAATGATATCACTCGCATCATGACGAGATACTTGAACGATTGTGGCCTTGGGTAGCTCGTCGAAAATGCGACTAGGCTCAGGCGGGTTCGAGAAGAACGATGGCTCCGATTGCATTTGCACGTAACGCGTTGATTGGTCCGATGCCATTGTCATATTGTAATGTGTTACAGAATTCCGATCAAAACATGAATGGCATATATAATTGTATATGTTTGGGATGAAAAGTGGTAGCGAGGTGAAAAGTGAAAAAAAAGTATGGAAAGTGATTCCGAATGTGTTCCGGAGCACTTTGTACGTTGGTGTCATGGTATGGAGTGGATTTTGGATGACTTCCGATCTTTACGTACGTGTGTTATCATTGGGTCGGGTAATGTTGGTATTTACAACATACAACTAAGATATGGTTTGTTACATTCTACGATGTTAAATGGACTTTTAATTTGCGAATACTTTGTTACATCGAATGGTTATTTGCACCAGGGCCAACTCTATCAAGTATCAACTAGTCTTTTTCCTCATCTTTGTTTAAGGATTTATCTATGTGAGGGCGGTTATTGTACAATAATACCTAATCGTACGATAGGTACGAGACTAGTTTAAGCGTCTGATGAAAAATTGAAAAACACGCGCCTCAATTCTTTTATAAGGGTAAGATCGTCAAATAATCTCCCATAAACCATCCCAAAAATCACTATAACACGGCGATGATTCAGTTCTACGTTTAAGAGTAATCAGAAAGTACTAGGCACGGAAGGAAGATGGAGAAATTGAAGAACCCTAAATCATCTACTTTGGGAAGGGAACGAATATCGGAAGAAAATCATGATAGACCTCAGATTACAGAGAAAACATGTGTTTTTTTATAATTCCTGTAAGTGTTTAGGTTTAATTACTGTTAAAATGTTACCGTTGTTTATTTAAGCGTTTATGGTTCTTGTATCAACTGTATCTATGTAATTAAGCGTTTGACAAGCGTTTAATTCTTGATATGCGTTTGACGAGTGTTTATAATTTTTGTATCATATTTTTTTGTTTTATTAATCTGACTGTGTTGTTAAGCGTTTTATAAGAGTTTTAATGTTCTTGTATCATATTTTTGAATTTTGTTAATCTTGATGTGGTGTTAAGCGTTTATGGTTCTTGCATCATCTGCATCGATGTAATTAATCTAGATGCGATTTTAAGCGTTTTAATATCCTTGTATCAATTGCATCTATGTAATTAATCTGACTGTGTTGTTAAGCGTTTGATAAGCGTTTAAATTTCACTGTATGAGATTTTTCTATATAATTAATCTAGATGTGATGTTAAGCGTTGTTAAGCGTTTTATAATTCCTCTTAATTTCCCCCACCCCCTGTTTTGTCGAATGTATGTGATTCAGTTAAGGGTAGCAAGCCAGGTGAGAAAAAGAATGATGTTAAACGAAAGACTGTTGATAAGAAAACTAAACAACTTGATGCCGCAGTGAAAAAAGTTAAAATAAAACATGTTGAAGCAAACTATGATTCAGACTTTGATACACCAATTAACAAGTTATTAGTAAAGCAGAAAGACGTGGAAGACAGTACCTCTAACTAGGACTTTCAACGTCCAAAGAAGAAAGTTGTTAGAGAAAAGAAGTCGGCTGAAAGGATATCAAGGAAACCTTTTGTTGAATTTTTAGATAAAATGTTGAGAATGAGATGTGCACCTTTTAATATTGTTGATGTGAAGGCAATGAACTCTAAACAACAAGCTTGTGTGGAAGCAATGGGTTTTGGGTCAATATTAAGACTACAAGTAAACCAAAATCCAACAATTTTGGGATATTGGTTGCTGATGAACTATGATCAACATTTTAATGAATTGAACATCGGAAGTCGTATTATTAATATAGCACCACAAAAGGTGCATGAAGTGTTGGGAATAATGTGACACTCGTCAATGTCAGGTTAACTCCGTTAATTCAAACTCCGTCAATTCAAACTTAAGATCACTTGATCTATAACGCACATCTCATTACATTTAAACTAGGGTTTTAAATGACGCTTGACAATTACTACATGTGTAATCTTTCGGGATTGCACCGAAACGCAAACGAGTTGACGCAAACCATTGGTGAATAAACGAAAAACATCCAAACAATAATTATGTGTTAGGCTTATGTGTTATTTGATAATATCATTTAGAACACTAACTCAAGATGCAAACAAGTTATTTTATGCTAGAAAAGTAATATTTAAAAGTTGAGGGACCATTGTGTAACATGTTATTATTTAATAATAACAAAACCCTAACCTCCCCTCCCTCTCTCTAATCCCGATCACCCCCCCCCCCCCCTCCCCTTGCTCCCTTGGCTGCCGTCAACATACACACACATACACACAAGATTTTTCAAGTTTGGTTGAAGATTAAGGTGCTAGGAAGGTATAAACAACTATCCTATGTATTTTACATGTTTAATTTTGATCTTGAATGGGTTAATCTAAAACCCTAGGTCACGAAAATTATGAGTAGGATGAACTAGGGTTGATTATATGTTTGATTATGCTTTGGTTATTGATTTAGATGATCATATGTGATTTTGAACGGTGAAAGATTGTTAAATCATTGATTGTTTGTAAACCCTAAAGGGTGACTACTGATTTTGATGAATAATTATGTTTATTACATGTTTGGAGATATGTCGTATGCTTAGGATGCATGTTAGACAATTGTTTGTGCTTGCTGAATTTTGACAGCAGAGATTGTAAAACTTGAACAACATGTAACTTGTTAAATATAAAAGCAAACTGAGCTAGTTATGAGTCTAAAAGGTAGTACTCTGAGTCTAGTTTCCAGAAAACCCAACCACGCCTAATTTGGAGGTGCTTTGGTTGCTCAAACGATTTAAATGTGATTAAAGGTCAAAACTGGTACTGGACAAATTGTAAGTTATGTTTAGACAACTGTAACTAAATGTTAATGTGGTAATTGGTTGAGGTTGTTAACACTACAGGGTACTATGTTGAGTCTAGTTTCTATAAAGTCCAAAATTGTAATTTTTGGACGAGTAAGAGTTAACTTTTATTATTTTACAAAACTGAAGTGCAAATCTGAATTGTGAGACCTGCTGTTAGGTTGTTTTGTAATTATCATATCTCATGAACTACAAGACCAAATGGGTTGGTTCCACTTCTGGAAGCTAACTTGTTGAGTTAAGAACCTAACCCAATTGGTCTTGCATTAGTTGGATTTTTCATTTAACGGGAATAACAAATAACATTCTGTTGCGCATGATTTTGACTGCTGTGAGTTTGCTGTAATATTTTGATCATTGTGAGAAATCTATGTGGAATAAAAATACAATAAAATACGTTCTGGAAACCTAACTCATGTATGTTTTTGTGACGATTTTTGGTGAATTAATTGAGATGCTATGATCTGTTGAATAGAGTAATCTTTCAAGTAGAATTCTGTCTTGATGAAACTAGCTGCTGAACTTTGTGAAAATACATGAAACATGCTAATTGCTAGATAATTGTTATGTTTTGACCAAATTGCCCTTGTGGGGAATAATTGCTAGTAATGTACACTATCAACACTTGACACGTAAGTAGTTGTTCACACATGTAAAGTATCACAAATGTATTTGTTAAGTCACACACGATCCACAAACGAAACACGAAACGTATCTTGTGCATAGGTATTATGTGCCGAGTCTAGAGACTCGATAATAGTTCCAACACTTAGAAAATCTCCTTGTTGTTTTAGAATGCTAGCGAGGGTTTTCTGCGACGCGCATCACTTGGGTGACTTGTTTTTGGAATTCTTCGCAAACAGTGAGTTTCACGTTCCCCTTTTAACTCTTTTAAAACGTTTTTCACTTGGGGGAGAATACATACTCCGAAACGCTTTAGATTTTGTTATTTATTATATATCACTTGTAAAGGCTACGTGGCAAACGAAATAACCGAAGTCCTTCACACATCGAACCGTTTAGTATTGGATAATAGCGAGTCACTGTTGAGTAGTACTACTGGGTTTGACAAACCCCACCCAACGCTAAGCTCGACTGGAGGTCGAGTGGGTGTAATGTTGGCTAACACATTACCATGGTCGGGATAGACCTGGTGGCAAGGCACATGATAAACAGTCAGCTTCGGTGTCGAACACTTAGTAATACTTGCTTTATAGGCTAGCTACCTATAGATATATAATTGATTTATCACTATCTAGTAACGCAAAACGCAAAACGCAAACGTAAACGTTTTATTGATATAAACTTGTGAACTCACCAACCCCGTGTTGACACTTTTAGTATGTTATTCTCAGGTAGCCGAGGTGGGCGCGCGGTATAGGATCATGCATTACTTTGAACGCTTATGTTTATGCAAACTCATTTTTAAACTGTTATTATTAATTGGGTTTTAAGTCGTCCTGCGTGACGCGACACTTGGTTTATGGTTTTACGCTTCCGCACTTATTTACACTTAAATGTTTTCGTGGTTTTAAACTTTACTTATGGTTTGATTATAACTAATGATTCCGATCCTGTTAGTTCACACCCTCTGACGGTAAAACTCCGTTAGTGGATTTTGAGGGTGTGACAAATACCAACGGGTAAATTACTAGTTTTAGACAAGAGTAGACCAAGATTGGAGGATGATGTAACTACAGATCTGTTCAAAAATCAATTCCCGACTGCAAGAATAAGTATAAAATATGTGAGAGAGAAATTGGCTGAAGATCATGAAGTTGGTGACTTGTTTAAGATTAATTTCCTTGTGTTGTTCAACACATGTATTGGATTTATGACAAAATCAACAACAGTCAACCAACGATTCATCATCGCAATCGAGACACTCTTAGATATTCCAAATATGGCATGGTGCAGCTATGTGATTAAAAACTTGAAGACGACAAAGGAAGACTGGAAAGATATCAACGATCAATAAAACAGTCTCATCACCTTACTTGTGATGCTTTACACAGATGAGTTCCAAAAAAAATATAGTCCATTTGGGGGCTCCCGTCACAACACCTGCAGTTAACTACATAACAACAAATCTTAATAAGATGGAGAGATACTTATATAATAATGGTCATCCTTTAGAAGATGATGCTGAAAATGATGAAGAAGAGGAATACGCTGCTGATGTTGAGGCTGCAAAAAAGGGAATGGATAAGACTGCAATTTGTGACATCCCACATCGGTTGGAAAGGAGAACTAAGCCTTCTTTATAAGGAGGTGGATACCTTCCCCATCATAACGCGTTTTGGGCACTTAATGGTAGTGGATGAGAGGAGACATCCACAGTTAAGCGTGCTCAAGTGGGATAAGTATGAGGATGAGTGACCACCTGGGCAACCAAAAGCAAATCCGTGAGGCGATGGTGGTACATCTCGGCCAAAGCGAACAATATTATGGTATGGTGGTAGCTGGGCTGTTACAGATGGTATCAAAGCCAAGGCCGGACCGGTAATGCTAGGTCCCGCGAGGACGCTGGACCCTTAAAAGGGGTGGATTGTGACATCCCACATCGTTTGGGAATGAGAACTAAGCCTTCTTTATAAGAAGGTGGATACCGTCCCTATCATAACGCGTTTTGGGCGCTTAATTGTAGTGGATGAGAGGAGAATTCCATATTTAAGCGTGCTCATGTGGGAGAAGTATGAGGATAGGTGACCACCTGGGCAACCAAAAGCAAATCCGTGAGGCGATAGTGGTACGTCCCGGCCAAAGCGGATAATATTATGGTGCGGTGGTAGCTGAGCTGTTACACAATTGAGGCTGCTGATGTTAGGGCTGCTGCTTGCGATATTGTGACATTCGTCAATTTTGGATAACTTGTTTGAACTGTAAACCGACCCGATTTGTAACCCGGATATTTTGATAATATAAAATAATGGGTTTTTATGTTACATAATCATTTCACACTTGTCGGATTTTGAAAACACCTTTTACGGGTTTTAAAATGCTTCTAAAACGCTTAAAACACCTCGAAACGAACTGCATGGACTAAAGCTGCCAAACAACCAAACCTGCCCCCCCTAGCACTCCGCGCGGCGTGGACAGGGAGGCTAGGCTGGTCGCGCGACGCCTAGCCATGTCTGCAGATCCAAGTTCGATTTATTGTTGTTTTGTTGCTTTGTTGACTTGTTTAACCAAACAAAACTCATGAAAGTCTTGAAATAAAACATAGAAATAAACCTTGACCATTACCCTATATAAACAAGCTTATCTTCTTCATTTCAACCCTGTTCATCCACTTCTTTTCTCTCCCAAACAAAGAACACAACTATATCTTTTCAAGGTTTCTTAATAATCAAACAAGAACTATTCTTTAATTTTGTTTTGTTACTTAGTAATTGAATATTGTGGTACAACATATATATAATATGCACCCCTTGTTTACCTTCAGCTTTCACCTTCTCCGGCCATGGTCGGTTGAGGTGATACGCTACAAGACAATGCTACATGGAGGACTCATTATAGTCCTTGATTATACTATATTTCCTTTAATGCTTATTAGTCTTGTTTAAAGTATAAGTAGTTTAGTTTCTAATTCATGTTAAATGAGTTCCAAGGTATTGGGTGTGAAGTCACTAGCCTCAGTTTTTATCCCGAGCTGAGAACCGAACCAAAACCGAACTCTTGTTTACTAGTTTTGTTTTAAATAGTTAAATAAACATGTTTATGTAAGATTTGAATATTATAACTTCTAAAATCATTTTTATAGTTCTATGGTTTTTGGGTATGTGGCAACCATCCTCGGTATTATTCCGAGTCAAGGACTGAAACAAAACCGAACTAAACCGAGTTCACTCGCTTAAGACACACAAGTGTGTTTTGGGCCATCGAAACTCATCTTTTTCTTCAAGAATGTATTTTAAACGGATTTTAAATTATTTTCTCAACATAATTGGTGTGTCGGAATCCAACTTGATCTTATAACAAGTTTGGACCGGTAAAACCAAATACTCGTTTAACGGACGTTAAAGTTCTTCACAATAGAACTATATACTTGGTTAAGTCTTTTGATTTTTATTGAGTTATCTTATAACATTTATCACTTTGGAAAATTGACTTGGAGTTTGGTAAATTATCAAGACTCGAATCGGAAATCCGAACACTCGATTAAAACCTCGTTTTGGTATTTATATAACAAAGGGTTTTGCAATAGTTCATTATAACCCATATTGTTACTTAACATAGGTTGAGTAATATTAATGAATGGAATACCAATACCCGGTTTCGGGTAAACTTATTTTCAAGAAACATGTCCTTAATTTCTCAAATATTTATATTTTAAGCCCTTAAGTTTATTTATTTACTTTATTTGTCATATATTTTACTTTAAACCTTTTTCAAGGCTACCTACTAACTTAAGACCCGTTTAATCTAGGCCTTGCTCGTTAAACCGATCTCCGATATTTCACGAATTAATCTTTCAAGTTATTTAGTTAACGTTAGTACTTTTTCATCCCCTGTTTTCCATCTTACGTTTTGAGGGTGGCATTTCATACTTATTTAAACTCAAATGATTTATACTTGTGTCTCAATCCACAAACTCTTTAGTATATGTTACTTAAATAAATGCTTGATTTGGTGTTATATGTTTTACATGATTACATGCTATATGTTTATTGCTTTAGGCGGGTTGGCCTCTATGAAACTATTAAGTATGATCATACGCACCCCTAACTACTTTAGCCCCGTGCTAGTAGCATGGGGCAACTATTATCCGAGTATATTTGGTTGTTACCATATAGAAAAGTGTCTCAAACTATTTACTATTTTTCCATATACGAGTTGTGGATTTCATCTTTTATATACTTATTGTTCAAAACTATAAAAATTGCTCACCAACAATTCTTACATTATACACGAATTTAATCATATACTTCACCTTTTCTTTGCTTACTTGGGTGACACAGGCTTTCTCTGTTCGAGTCTAAGCATGTAGGATGCTTATTCTCTCGAACTATGCTCTAATACCAACTTGTAAGGCTCCTGTCCCGGTGCCCTACTTTGACGTTAGATTTACTCGTAAACACAGTTCTAATTATCAGAGTTAATTAAAACTTTTCGCAGGAATAGATAGCTGTCAACCATTCATTACATAAGTCTTAAATTAAAACAATATATAACATGTCTTTTAGTTCAAACATTATTAACTAAGTCTTCAGATGCCAGCTTCTTTACCTCTGTCATGTGTCCCTCTTCAAGCCAGCTGTCTCATCCTACTCACCTGCGTGCATATTAAAAGTCAGGTATGCTGAGTGAGTTCTAGTTAATCAGGCAACATACATTCATACACTTACTTTCATATGTGCATCCGAAGATACATATTATATACTTTACCTGTTACCTTTCTTTCGTACATTAATACATTCATACATACATTCTTTCATACCATCGTACTTTCGTACTTTCATACTACATGCATAACTATCCTTACCATCTTAGATTGTGACATTCCACGTCAGTTGGGGAGGAGAACTAAGCCTTCTTTATAAGGAGTTGGATGTCTTCCCCATCTGATGTATATAAAAATAAACATCTTTTTAGCATCAAATAATCTCTAAAAACTGCAACTTTTATCGTATAATATAGTTAAAATAACTACTTATCGTGTTAAAATGTATTTTCAGGTGAATCCAAGCCTCAAACGAAGAAACGAATGAAAAGCCAAAGAAAAACCAAAGAAAACAGCAAAACATGGGGCTGTGCTTCAGGAAACATGGGGCTGTGCTTTCAGGAAACATGGGGCTGTGCTTTTGAAAACACGGGGATGTGCTTTCAGGAAACACGGGGCTATGCTTTTGGAAGCACGGTGCCGTGCTCACCTTTCAGAAACGACAAAAAGAATTAGCACATGTCACTAAAATGCACGGGGACGTGCCTCAGGAAGCACGGGGTCGTGCTTACCTTCCAGAAACGACAAAAAGAATTAGCACATGTCACTAAAAAGCACGGGGCCGTGGCCACGTCACAGAAAAGACAAAACAAATCTGGCACATGTCTTAAAAATGCACGGGGGCGTGCTCATCAAGCACGGGGCCGTGCCTCACCATCCAGAATGCCTATAAATAGTGGCTCATGTTGCACTCATTTGGTTTGCCTTGAAAAGACTTCTATCCGATTCTCTCTTATAAAAACACACACTAACACTCACATAGAAGGTTTAGTGAAGAGTTTGAAGGCTTGGAGATCATCACCATCAACCATCATCATCAACCATCATCACCATCATTAAGAAGGAAGATTCATCTACATTTGGTTAGATCATTCTAAGTTTAATCATGTATTTGGTATCATCATTCATCTTAATGTTTATCATTATAAGCAAAACTCCTTTTACCATCTAGAATCTATGAAGAAGCTTTGTTTTACTTGATAATTATACAAAACATGTGGTGTAGTCTAGTAAAGTACATGGTTATATTACAATTATCTTTTGATGAGAAATGTTTCACCATCTTAAATCATTAATTCAAATTTGGTGGTTGTCAATTATATTGGCAATCGTTCATGATCGATTCATGTTCTTGAAAGATAGAAATACTTTGATACATTATCGAAACATGGATCCTTATATTGTACTTAGAAATGATGAGATATAAGTTATGATGTATTTCTCTAAGTCTTGGTAATCTGAAAATGGCTTTGCTTAGGATATTATGCTAGTTAAAGAAATCACATGTTAATGGAATGTGTAATTATAACCTACATAAATCAACCAAGGGGAGGTTGTGTGACTAAACTACAACCACCCGAAGTTGTTAGAATTGGTATTTGAGAAATCGAAGTCAATCCTAATCTTTCTACTTTACGAAACTACTTGCCAACTTAAATTGACATCATTGAGATGGCATGACATTAGGAAAGGGTGGACTTTAAAATGCGCATGTTATCTTCTTAGTGCCAAAGATGCTCACTTAAGGTTTAAGGAGCTATCTATCATATATTGCTACGGCAAGTTTACCACATGTTTAAATATTAATTATCAATGTTAAAATTGAGTGGATTCTTGATCTTAGATGGTAACCTTCGCATAATTGAACAACTCGTTTAGAATCTCTTGTCTTGGTCACCTATATATTACATATAAATATTTGTATTTTATAAAAAGTTCAAAAATTAACCCCAAAATGATTAAAACCTCCGATTAAAATAAAACAACGATTTATCATTAGAAACATTTGTTTCCACGGATCGATACTTGGTTCTTACCAATACTATTCTACATATACGACAGGTACACTTATTTTGTGTGTGTTTAGTCTTTGTAGAAATCACTTTTATAAATTTAAAACACGATCTTGTGCAAAAGCAAATTATCCAACCTCTTATATTTTAACCGCACGCGCACGCACACATCACCATCATAACACGTTTTAGGCGCTTAATAGTAGTGAATGAGATAAAATTTCCACAATTAAGCGTGGTCTGGTGAAAGTAGCATTGGTATTATGATGGGTAACCTCCTGGAAAGTCTTCACCAGGACAATCAAAAGCAAATCCGTGAGGTGATGATAATACATCCAGCTAAATCAGAAAATATTATTATGCGACGGTAGCTAAGCTGTTACACTAGTTTTACCAAACATGTTACATACCCATGGACTTTGTTAAACTAGTCTTCTTGCTACAAACAAAGTCATGAAACTGTTTTGTTTACTATTGAAAGCCGAATTGTTTGAAAATGTCCCATCGGATCATCATATATGTTCCATCACTTCCCTATGTCTGTACCTCCTTTTGGTCCATACAAAATTAGTCAATCCTACACTCGGATCACCCATGGGGTCTGATTATAGGATCTTATGGGTTGGAACATTAAAAATGATAATAATAATAATACTTGCAACAAATGAGGTAATCAATTAATAATATTTTAGCACAAGTTGTTAATATATAGGATAAATAACTGAATATATATATTCCTAGTACAACCTAGGAATTTGAGAAGGTGCATGAACGATTGTGCAGTGGGCCATCTTATATCAATCCATAGCCAAAATGGTGGGGTAGGTCAATATTATATACTAGTTTTTAGTCCGCGTGTTATGCGGGTTTATTTAAGTTTTTGTTTTTAATCATTTTGTAATTATAATTTTGTAATTATTTTTCAATCGAGTTTTGTTTATGTTAATTATATTTATTGACATTTGGTGTCTTTCAATTTAGATTAATATGTTTATGGATATAAAACATCTTACCCTCATCAATGGCTTTTTGAAAGAACCTATCTGCATTTGAGTCATTTTTTCATTTAGTAATGCACCAACACATCTACCATAACTTTATGCAAAAGTGAAAAATACATTCATTCAGTTATTTTGAGAAAGTTCTACACAATGTGCACACGTGTATTACTAATCTCAACCATCTATATAATAGGACACAAAGTACATAATCGGTTGACTCATGTGTATAAAGTTATTTTGCTCTCGCAAAAGTGCCTGCTCAAGACATGTACAGATTCTTAGGAAGCAATACATACTTCAAAAATCCAAATGAAGATATAAAATCAAGAATCGTTCTTTAACCCTACTTAATAATTGTTCTTGACTCTTTTTGTAGTCATAATGCAGCAAACTTATAAATGATATTTTCGTCTTGTAAACGTGAATGACATGTTCTTGTCAGAAGGTGTCAGGGCAAACTAAACAAACACGAACATGAACATGGATTGTTGTTTTTCTCCTCTCTAGTTCTTTCAACACTCTTGAGGTCTTATTTAAACTTTTGAATCTTCGTCTAATATTCTTCTTGAGTTCCAACTAACCCGCAATTGACTCGATGACGGTTTCAACCGCTAGTATTTCTTTAGTTTTTCGTAATGCTTTCTTTTCAGCAAAGCATTTTAGTAAATGGTTGACTTTTGAATGGCCAACGCTTTGGTAATGTGGTTGAACTGAAGGCAGGCCCATTCGAGCTTTGTATTAACAACGGATATAAAGTGAATGGCGAATATACGTGACATGCTAGACGATAGAGGATATAAGTGACATGCTAGACGATAGAAGGTTATCATTCAACCACATTCGGTGGATGATTGGTTTGATTCTGTTTGAGGAACCATTAGGAGTTTGAGTTTGAGATTGGGTTTTAATCTGCGATTTCAACATACAAAAACAACTTCATGATTAATATTCTTTTCAAAACCCGAACCCAAAACATTATTCGTAACAAAATTAACCTAACCATAATAACAAAACCTAATAAAAAAACTAATGGTTTGGATTAATGTTTTTTTAAACAAATTTTCCGAGTCGGTTTTGTTATCAACAAAACCAAAAAAATTACCACTTATTGGAACCGAAGTTGAAGCCGAGTAAACTCTTTTCTGCAAAAGGCCAAATCAGTTACCATCGTTAAACAATGACCACATGTGCACGCTTAACAATGAAATTCGGAAAACAACATGCTATATGCAACCATTACTCTACCCATAATCTATATAAAAGACATAACATCAACGCAAATACTTAGTCTCAAGACCAGTTAGCTTTCAACCCGAAAGCTAGAGCACCAAATTAATCGATACAGACGAAAATTGCCAAAAAAGGATAAGATATCAATAAACCTCGTAAATTATTAATAGATAGTGGACAAACACAAACTAAAGTAGTATTTTGAAATAAATAGCAGAACTCACAAAGCCACACTAACAGTTGACACACATATATACATAGATAAAGCCAAATATACACCACCAAAAATCCTCATTCAAGCAAAATACATATCTGCTATATAATCTACATTCTGCAATCTTTCAAGAAGGTAACATGTTGGTGTCAACTATATTCTTGATCTTCTTAGTTCTTCTGCAGAAACAAACCTACAATCCATAACCATGATCCTTATGTTCAATATTTGAAGGAGAACTTAAAAATGTCCGCTCATGCCAAAATTACTCTTCACCTGACCCGACCAAACCAGCCCATTTTAGTACCCAACACAAACGCGAAGGAATGTTACTCACTTTGACAGTTTCAACCGTTGCATAAGTAACGAAAAGTGAACGTATTGATAAGCTTGGAGTTCGGTTTTTTCAACTTGTCCACCACCAAACTCACATAGACAGTATGCAACCATGCCAACTTCAAATCTCAAGTTCAAAGCAATATACTTGAGTGGTTCTCTATTTTAATATCAGGCCCGTTTAACCAAAAAAACTCGTTATGAAGCTTCCTAATAGTTGCTTATCTAACTTGTTCCCTGGACCTTTGTATTTTCTTATCCTTCTAATCAACAATGAAGAGGTTCTTGAATTTTGGGCACAAATTTTAGTGCATGGTAATTACCTTTGCATCTTAACCTCTGCATGCATAAAATAAATTTAAAAGATTTATTTTAAGTCAAAAAGAAACTCAGTAGTGAGATGATATTTCGAAAGTAGGGTTATTCAAAAATCTATGTGGCTTGCTTAAAGCTCGCTCAAAATTGGCTCGTTTTTTACTAACCGAGCCTGCTCGGTTGTAGTTGAGCTTAGCCCAAGAAATGGTAAGTTGGGCTCATTAGACTTGTTTAGCTGGGTCATTAGCTTGCTTGCCAACTCGTTTAAAATAAAACCCAAGTTTTAATATATATAACTTGTAACCAAAAGTATAACCCAAAATTTTAATATAAATAAATTGTAAGTTTATGGTTTATTAATTATGCAAGTTAAAAATAATACACATATCTTTATGTATATATATAAAATAAAATTTTCTTAAATAAATAACATCATTATACCTTGTGCAATAGGTTGTACCTGCACCCGATCAACATGATATTTATTATCCGTCATTATTGTTATTTACATTGTTGAAATGCTCATACTGCCTGTTACCAAACTCCTTTATCATCTTTCTACACAAATAGAAACAAATTCTAGATCAAACCCTAGATCTTAAAAACATAACTTTAAACTACAATGCGGATAATATTTATAATTTACCTCACTAACCACTTGTTAAACCTTGCAGCGTTATTAATTAGTTGGCTCACCATCTCCATATCTACATAACAAAAATATCATACAAAATTAAGTTAATATGCAATTAATCACCTGCTAGGTACTAATAAATCTATTTGAATATGTAATCTAAATTAGTCAAACATTTCCTACATACAGTAAAAAAGAAATGAATAAACATGAAACCTTACATAGCGAGGTAGAAAGAAAGCATAAGTCTCCTTATTTAACTTCTCTACGTACTCATCGTCATCGGCATCACAATCATCATGCATATTAATTCAATCCAATTATTACAATAATAACAAATTCATACAGTTAAAGCACTGGATCAACTGCTTTAAACACAGTCTTTTCATATCCTTCAAACATTAAAAATCAATTTAAAATTTTAAACCTAACTTTCAAATTATAATTCACATTAGCGAAACCTTCAGCCGTTCCGGTTTGTGTCCAAAGAATGTTGTAACCTCCTTCTTACCATCATCAACCTCTGGCACCACTTGTCTCTTCGACACAACGATCTTCGGCGGTTCCAATTGCTTACCGGACTTAGACCTCTTCAACAACAAAAGAACGAAATACATCCCGATTGCTTAAATATGTATTCGTCACGTGAACGTATCCTATCAGCCAAAGCCAAACAAATATCAGTCTCTTCCTATGTTCCAAATTAATACTCTTTTTTCATTTTACAAATAGTATAACAATCTCGTTTACTTTCTCTTTGTTTTATATGCTATATTATAACCTCTTCATAAATTTCAACCAAGTAACTCTTCAACTAAACAATACCAATTGTTAAAGTTTTATATTGTATATTAAACATGTAATTGCTAACAAACCAATACTTGCTCAAACTAATATTCACATATAAATTACTATCCAAAATCAACTTCTAAATCCACAATTTAATTCAGCAACCGTTTTGACCCGAACCTATTACTCAAAACCCGTTCTGACCCAAGCCTACTTTGCTTAGAATCCGTTTTAAACCAAACCCATTTTTGGTCATAACCAGTTTTGATGGAGCATAATTTGCTCAGAACCCGAACATACTTTGGTCAGTAATATGTTTTAACCCGAAACAAACAGGAGCAATCTAAATTAAGCATTTAATCAAACACATGGCGTGCATGATTGAATCAATACGAATTTTAATTGTATGATAAGGTTTCAAGTCGCTTACAATCGATCACACGCGAAGAAGCCTATGCTATGGTTAGGTATTGTTAAGGCTCGCCAATAAGTAGATTTGGGTTTCCGGAAATAATGACGGGCGGGTTTGGAATAAACGAAAAGAGCAAAGACATACTTGGTGGATTTGGGTTCTAGGGTTTGTGATGAGAGATTGAGACGGTGGCAGTAGCGGATTCGATTAAGGAATGGCAGCGAAAACATTACGAAAAAGGAATGTTTGTTTGAGGAAAAGCTGAAAGAGAAACAAATGTTATGACCCGCGAATTTTATAATTAAACCTGGTAGTTTTAAAAGGGGTGGAGAGCGATGTGAGAGCGACACGTAGGATTTATGGTAGACAGTTATACAGATTGTTAGATTAAGCTTGTACGATAAGTTGATAGCATTCTAATATTTTATTTGGCCATATATAGATTGTGATACATGCAATGCATATAATCCTTGTGATTTGGCAAATAATGCGAATTTAGTCCAAAAAGTTTATTTTTTACATATAGACCTTCCACGTTTCCCAGTTTTTGCCAAATACATCCAAAATTTCTAACTCTGTTAAATTTAATCGTTAAGTCAGGAGTAGACATGTCTTTTCACCCTTTCTTTATTATAATACTTATTTTAGTGAACTGTGGTTTTCGTCCCTCTAGTTTATCCAAATCTGCAGTTTTAGTCCATTACTTTCAAATTTACAATTTTCTTCCCTATGGTTTCATTTCATTTGAAATTAAAGCCGAATTCCATAATATCGTAAAGTCTGGTCGTTAAACCCATCAGTGTGCCCTTCACGTGATGGGCAGTTTTGTTCCTTGTTTTTTTTGCCTTTTTCCCCAAATACACCACAGCACCTTACGTGAGGAGGCTTGCGAATTAGGATTGAAGTTTATTTAGGGAGAGAAACGACAAAACTAGTTGTCAGGGGCACACAAATGGATAACGGCCAAAATTAACAAGAATAATAAATTCGGGTTTGATTGCAAGTTAAATGAAACTACAAATACGACAATTGCAAACTTGAAACTATTGGACTAAAACCACATATTTGGATAAACCACAAGGATGAAAACCACAGTTCACTAAAGTAAATATTATAATAAATAAAGGGTGAAAAGACATGTCTACCCATAACTTAACGATTAAATTTAATGGAGTTAGTGATTTGGATGTAATTGGCAAGAACTGAGAAACGTGAAGGGTTCATATGCAAAAAATAAACTTTTTGTACTAAATTCGCATTATTTGCCAAACCACAAGGACGAAAATGGCACATTACTCCATCTTTTATTCTACTGCAATTTGCAATTACACATAAAATTATGGCCACTCTTAATCAGAATTTCTTGCTTATGGCTATGTGGTAACCGGCCCCAACAATATTTTTTTTATTTTGAAAAATTATGTGATATGATGTTACTGATTCATTAATTAATGAAACTCATCTAGAATGTGATACTTGTTGGAAGTTTAAGTGTGTGAATGAAGGAAGTGGTAAAGGTTTGTCCCACATCGGTTTGGAAACAAAATAATGAATGGTTTATAAGGTAGTGACCTTACACCCATTTGAATTCTTTATGACATGTTTTACCACAAGTCCTACGTGCGCGCAGGGGGGTGCAAATTTGGGTTTCTAGACTAGAAATCCATCGAACTCGTGTGTGCCCGCACATCCCGCGGACACGAATGAATGCAACTCTGAAAACCCGAGCCCGCGTGAGATGATTTTTTGAATTCGTTTTTGAAATTCAAATCGGTTGGTCTGGTCAATACCATTAATGATTATGATTATTACTATTCAGTTTTCTATTATGTACTAATGGTGGTCATTATAGGAATATTATTATTCTTTAATAGTCTTGAATGGCTATAAATCAGAATTGATTATCTGTTATGAGTTTTGGTTATAAATACCATGACCATTCTTCATTTGTAGACACACCAAAATCAAACACACTTCTTCTTCTACTTCTCTACAGCAGTATTATTTCTGATTGCATTTCAGGAAAGTGTCCGAGTCCGGCAGAGCACCGATTCTGTTTCGAACCGGAGTACCCTGGGAACAGACCGAGAATCTGTTTAAGGGAATTGTGTTAAACACAAGCCCGGTTTTCTGTTTAGTTTATTTTCGGTTAATTTTCTGGAATTTATAATACAAGTTCTCCAACAAACTTAAACAGATTACTTATTATTATTCTTGTATTTTGCATTTCAGAATGGAATTCCAACCCATGAGCGCTGCTGTTTTTGCCATCGTGACTAACGCCGTTGCTGTCACAACCGGTTTGGTTGCTCTGTTGCCGACTGCTGTCACGTCTCATGCTGAGAAACCGGAGAAGTTCACCGGTGTGAATTTCAAACAGTGGCAACAAAAGATGTTCTTTTATTTGACCACTTTGAACCTCGCGAGGTTCTTGACTGAAACCGTTCCTCATGTTGATGAAGAGGCAACGGATGCGCTGTTGTTAAGCGCGGTTCAGGCTTCGAATCATTCGGATTTCTTGTGCCGGAACTATTTCTTGAATGGCATGGTTGATGCACTTTATAATGTGTATTGTAAGCCCAAGACTGCCAAAGATTTATGGGAGTCGTTGGACCCAAAATATAAAACCGAAGATGCCAGTACTAAGAAATTCGTGGTGGCTAAGTTCTTGGACTTTAAAATGATAGACTCGAAAACTGTTATGAGTCAAGTCCAAGATTTACAAGTTATTCTTCATGATATTCATGCGGAAGGGATGTCGCTTAGTGAGACATTCCAAATTGCTTGTATTATTGAGAAGCTACCACCAAGTTGGGTCGATTTCAAGAAATATCTCAAGCATAAGAGAAAGGAGATGACCATTGAAGATCTTGTTGTTCGTCTTCGTATTGAAGAAGATAACAAAATTGTTCTAAAAAGAATTGAGGGTCCCGGAACAACAAAGGCCAATGTTGTTGAACATGGCCAATCTTCAAAGGGTAAAAATGGTGGAAAGAAAAATCATGGGAAAGGCTTCAACCTTGGTCCTAAGGGGGGAGTTGGGAAGAAAAAGAAGTTTCAAGGAACTTGTTATAATTGTGGGAAGCAAGGCCATAGGGCCAATGAGTGCAAGCTTCCAAAGAAAGAAAATGCTCGACAAGTTAACATGGTTCGTGAGGTTGAGAACTTTGTTGCGGTGGTCACGGACCTCTCGATAATGGTCACCGAAGTTAACTTGGTTGGGCAAAATAACAAAGATTGGTGGGTCGATACGAGGGCTACCCGTCATGTGTGCTTTGACAAAAGTCTCTTTAGCACCTTCAAAGAGGTGACTAATGGAGAAAAGGTGTTTATGGGAAACTCCGCTACGGCCGAAGTCAAAGTTGAGGGGAATGTGGTGTTGAAGATGACTTCAGGAAATGAACTTACTTTGTCAAATGTGTTGTATGTTCCCGAAATTCGTAAGAACCTTGTGTCGGGGTGGCAGTTGAACTAATTTGGGTTCAAAATGGTGATTGAGTCTGATAAGGTCGTGTTGACCAAAAATGGTGTGTATGTTGGTAAGGGCTATGCCCTTAATGGCATGTTCAAGTTGAATGTAACCGTGTTTAACAAAATGAATGAGAATGCTACTAGTTCTGCTTATATGCTTGAGTCTTCTAATGTTTGGCATGGTAGACTAGGTCATGTTAATTTTAATTCCATTCGACGTTTTGATTAAACTTAAATGCATACCAACATTCGATAAAGACTCAAATAATAAATGTGAAACTTGCGTCGAAGCAAAACAAACGAGATCGTCATTCAAAAAGATTGAACGATTTACCGAACCCCTCGAGATGATTCACACCGATGTGTGTAATCTAAAAGCAATTCCTACTCGTGGTGGGAACAAGTACTTCATCACGTTCATTGATGATAGTACAAGATATTGCTATGTTTACTTACTTAAGAGTAAGGACGATGCTATTGATAAGTTTATCTTATTTAAAGCCGAAGTTGAGAATCAACTAAATTGATATAATGCTAAATATTTATGTTTCCCATGTATATTTTAATTAATATTTTAATAGTTTTTGTTCGTTTTTAGTCGAGATTTGTATACTACTAACGTTTTTATGTTTCGTAGGTTCCTGGATTATATCATGATTAAAAAGGGCGAAAAACGAGCTACAACGAGCCGAAACGGAGATCCGGAACGCATCAGAAAGGAACCGGACAGAGAACCGGTCAGACCGGGCCGGTCTGACCAGCCCCCTTGGTGGAGCACGCGGCGCTGCGCCTAGGGGAAAGGCAAAAAGGCCTAGGCGCGGCGCCTAGGCACAACTGGGCTAAAATTATTTCGTTTTTGCTTATTGTCGGGCCTTGTTTTCGCTATTTAAACACCTTTAACTTAAACCTGAAAAAACCTGAAGCCACCGGACTATTTTGGAGAGTTCTTGGAGCTATTTTATGAGTTTGTTGGTAATTTTGAAGGCACGAGAACAGCTGGTGAAGAGCTTTACGTTCAAGATCGAAAACTACGGGTTTTATCGCCTTTAATCTTTCGTTTCTCATTATTTCACCGTGTTTTCAGTTTTATTTGCTTTGTTTGATTTAGACTATATGATGCTAGGCTAAACTTCATAAACTACCTAGGTCGTGATGAACCTTTGTTCGGTTTGATTTTGATTGGGATTTCTTTTCGTTATGGATTTTATGTTCTAAGTAAAGTGTTGAGATTGAATTAATTGATGCGTATGATTGATTGGTTTTATTTACTCGTATTTATTGTTTCACATTACCCTTGGTGATTGTTTCATAGGATAGGGTTTTGTTAGGTCATTTACTGTGTGTTCTTGACTAGTTTATGATTGATATGCATTAAAATCATAGAAACAATAAAATCAATTAAATAGATAAAAGTGACCTGCTAGCCTAGAAAGCTGTAAGGTGATAGGTTATTGATAGATCTTTGTTGGTCAGGATTGCTAGATTTAGTTCTTCGTAAGGAGTCCGTCTAGGTTTGATTGTCAGCTTAGTCTATTAAGTCAATTGAGTCTTCTTAACTATCTTTGATTTCCGCGCTGTAAGGTAGGATTTAGTCATAAAGATACTTAGACATAAATTATTAAATAACCGTAAGGAAGTTTAATTTATAAAACTGGTGAGTCTTAAAACTTGTTAGAAATCCATAGGTGTCTTCTTGAAGGTCAAGGGTCCTGTTCGGGTTTTCTGTCAATGGTCTATTTTACGATCCCAGTTCCATAACTTAAGTTTCCCATTTGATTGATTGTCGTGACATTGGGGATTCTAGCCTAGGTAGTAATTTTCATCATCTGAGTTAATCTAAGTGTTTTAATAGTTTATTATATTTTATTTAATTAGGGTTAGGTTTAGTTAATTAATAATTAGTTTAAAACCCCCCTTCAAACATTATTATTAAATAGTCACATCTTGTAGTTGAGTCTAATTAGCTAGTATACGTAATTTATAGAGTCTCGTGGGTTCGATATCCAGACTTACTTAGTTGTACTAGAGTCAACCGGTACACTTGCCGGTTAGTAGTTTAAGTTAAGTTTAAGAGTCTAGAATTATTAATTAGTGTCTAGAGTAGCTTATTTTTAGTTAATAATTATTTGACTACTTCAAGCACATCATAAATCGAAAAATTAAAAGAGTAAGGAGTGACCGAGGAGGTGATATGTTTCACCTTTTATTGACTTGTGTGAAAAAGAAGGAATCATACATGAAGTCACGCCTCCTTACTCCCCTCAATCAAATGGCATAGCGGAACGTAAGAACCGAACATTGAAAGAAATGATGAATGCCATGATGATAAGTTCTGGGGTAAGCCCGGACATGTGGGGGGGGGAAGCAATATTATCGGCTAATTATATCTTAAACATGATACCGAATAAGAAGAAAGATCTAACTCCATATGAGTTATGGACGAGAATTAAACCACCATATAAATACTTGCGAGTGTGGGGGTGCCTAGCCAAGGTAGTGGTGACTCCACAAAAACGCCTACTAATAGGACCCAAAACCGTGGATTGTGTGTTTATAGGAAATAACCTTCCCGGTGGTGCATATCGATTTCTTGTGCATGATTCCAAGAATCCCGGAATAAACAATGGCACCATAATAGAAGCAAAAGATGCATCATGGTTTGAATATAAGTTCACATGTTTACCGAGCTATTCTAGACCGGTTGAGGAAAGTATTCAAAATGAGAGTACTGGAGATGAACCTCGGGAACAATCTGAGACAGAGGAGGTTGAAATCAGAAAAAGTAAACGGCAAAGGACTGAAAAATCCTTCGGCCCTGATTTCATTACCTACATGGTAGAAGAGGAACCTCAAACGTATCAACAAGCGGTGAACTCCGCTGAAGGACCTCAGTGGAGGGAGGCCATCAAATGTGAGATAGATTCTATCTTACAAAATCATACTTGGGAACTAGTGGATCTTCCTCAAGGGTGTAAATCACTAGGATATCGATGGATCTTCAAGAAGAAGATGAAACCTGATGGCACCATCGATAAGTATAAGGCAAGGTTGGTGATCAAAGGATATAAACAACGAGAAGGTTTAGATTACTTTGATACATATTCGCCGGTTACGCGAATAACATCAATAAGGTTGGTGCTTGCCATTGCCGCCATTAGAAACTTGGAAGTTCACCAAATGGATGTAAAAACGGCTTTCTTGAATGAAAATCTAGAGGAAGAGATTTACATGGAACAACCCGAAGGCTTCATAGCCGTTGGGCAAGAAAAAAAAGTATGTAAACTTGTGAAATCCTTGTATGGATTGAAACAAGCTCCTAAACAATGGCACCAAAAGTTTGATCATGTCATGCTTGATGCTGGGTTCAAAATCAATGAATGTGACAAATGTGTATACGTGAAGGACACATCCGATGGATATGTCATTTTATGTCTATACATAGATGATATGCTCATTGCTGGTAGTGATGACAAAATCATAACGTCCACTAAGAACATGTTAAAAGCAAGATTTGACATGAAGGACATGGGTCTTGCGGATGTGATTTTGGGAGTTAAATCACACGAACCCAAGATGGACTTGTTTTAAGTCAATCCCATTACGTGAGCAAAATTCTTGAGAAGTTTAATGCGAATGACTCTAATGTAGCTAGAACTCCCATTGACACGAGTCAACATCTAGCTAAGAATAGAGGTGAACCCGTTAACCAGTTGGAATACTCAAGAATTATTGGCAGTTTGATGTATCTTATGAGTTGCACTAGACCCTACTTAGCATATGCTGTGAGCAAGCTAAGT
The DNA here is from genome assembly GCF_021521415.1 of Bidens hawaiensis. NCBI lineage: Eukaryota > Viridiplantae > Streptophyta > Magnoliopsida > Asterales > Asteraceae > Bidens > Bidens hawaiensis. The sequence goes on from NW_027496804.1 coordinate 152,514, forward strand.
AGATACACAAGCAACCCAAGTTCAAGTCATTGGAACTGTGTGATTCAGTTGCTTCGTACCTAAGATACACTAGAGAATACGGGTTACATTATAACAGATATCCAGCAGTTGTCGAAGGACATTGTAATGCAAATTGGATATCTGACACGAATGATTCCAGAGCAACAAGTGGGTATGTATTCACACTTCGAGGTGCTGCTATATCGTGGAAATCGTCTAAACAAACGGTTATAGCTAGATCCACGATGGAATCAGAATTCATCGCCCTAGATAAAGCGATCGAAGAGGCATAATGGTTACGTCAATTTGTTGAGGATATACCAAGATGGCCTAAGCCGACATCGGCCATCTGTATAAATTGTGATAGCCAATCGGCAATTGGCAGAGCTCATAGCACAATGTATAATGGTAAGAATAGACATATTAGACGTAGACATAATACGGTACGACAACTAATATCTACTGGAATTATCACTGTTGACTACGTGAAGTCAAAGGATAATATTGCGGATTCGCTAACAAAAGGCCTAAGTAGAGAGTTAGTTCAGAAGTCGTCCATGGGAATGGGACTGAAGCCCTTGAAAAATTAAAGTTCATGTGAAGGAAACCTAACTCAACAGACTGGAGATCCCAAGAGTTGAGTTCAATAGGAAAACCTAATTGTATGAATTAGTGTGGTCACTGTGGGGGGGATAACCCTACAATTTTAAGAGGGAGTTTACCACGTGGAAAGGTAACCTTCCTAGTCCATTCCTAAAAGTGACAAGTGTGAGGCTAAGCATATGGATTTTAATGATTCGACCAAGGTAGTCATACATGGTGAATCATCTATGTGAGAGAGAAGTGGGGTCGCTTCGAAGGGTATTGTTGGGCACAATACTTAATAACTCTTGCAGAACCAGGCGCATGTTCATGACCATAACGAACATAACTATGAGAACTTGACTTTGTCAGGGAGAGTCTTGTGTGAAGTGTATTGTCGTCTACACAAACGGCCTCGAGTTCAAAGACATCACCGTCTACTCAGAGCCAGTGGGCTAAGTATGCTTCATAAGCAAAGGTTCAAAGGATAACACCTACCTATTGTATGCAAGATTCAACTGTTGAAATCTAATCGGAATAATGTTGTTTCGACCTCCATTCATGTGGGGGATTGTTGGAAGTTTAAGTGTGTGAATGAAGGAAGTGGTGGAAGTGGTAAAGGTTTGTCCCACATCGGTTTGGAAACAAAATATTGAATGGTTTATAAAGTAGTGACCTTACACCCATTTGAATTCTTTATGACATGTTTTACCACAAGTCCTACGCTCGCGCAAGGGGGGTGCAAATTTGGGTTTCTGGACTAGAATCCATCGAACTCGTGCGTGCCCGCACGTCCCGCGGACACGAATGCAACTCCAAAAACCCGAGCCCGAGTTTTGGTTATAAATACCATGACCA